>NC_047167.1:23356804-23466804 GCF_009819705.1 Hippoglossus hippoglossus | reverse complement strand
AACTCCTCCACACCTCAGCTTCAGTACGAGTTCAACATCCTGCTCAAGTTTTCAGACCCTCACACATCTTGGTTCCCGGGGAACCGACTGAACAGGAGCTGAGGAGATGAGGAGCTGAGGAGCTGAGGAGTTGAGGAGTTGAGGAGTTGAGGAGTTGAGGAGTTGAGGAGCTGAGGAGCTGAGGAGATGAGGAGCTGAGGAGTTGAGGAGCTGAGGAGTTGAGGAGCTGAGGAGTTGAGGAGCTGAGGAGTTGAGGAGTTGAGGAGTTGAGGAGTTGAGGAGCTGAGGAGTTGAGGAGCTGAGGAGCTGAGGAGTTGAGGAGTTGAGGAGCTGAGGAGTTGAGGAGCTGAGGAGTTGAGGAGTTGAGGAGCTGAGGAGCTGAGGAGCTGAGGAGTTGAGGAGCTGAGGAGCCGAGGAGCTGAGACCGACACCAGCTGAGCTCTCTGCTGCCTCGGGCCTCTCTCCTCACTTAACCTCACACAGACTTCTCTTCTCTCGACCAGGGAACTCGAGAGAATACCGTCACATCATACAGTGGCTGATAATATCCAGGGTTTTTCCTGGCCGAATATTAGGCGGGGGTGTACCAGGCCCGGGGGAATCACCCAGGGAACCATGTGTCACCTTCCCCTCAGGTTCTGGGACTTTCATACAGAAGCTATGCAACTAGTTTATACTAATAAACCGCTCGGGACAAACGTAATCACTACACCTGCAGCAATTTGTTGTAATAGCTTAAACTTTGATAAAAGTAAAATAATTTCACCAATCATAGGAAGTAGAGACACCATTAAACCATAGAAGAAGAAGAGGAAGAGGAAGAGGAAGAGGAAGCAGCTGCAGTCTTCACCTCCGACGATCTAATGTTTGAACCACGAGGACGTTCATTTGGTGACTTTGAACTAGTGTGAAGTACTGTAGAGTAATGTAGTATTACTGTGGAGTAGTGTGGAGTACTGCACCTGAAGGGGGTGATGTTGGTAGTAATACCATAATGATGTTACCATGGCAACCCCATGAACCACTTCATTCATTTTGTCCATTCACACAGAACGACCCACCCGACTGACACCTGGAATCTCAACTGTTTAAAAAAGTGCAGTTACATATTTTCCCTTTGTGTCTCAGACCTCGTCCGTTTACGATGATTCAGTTCTACGTTTCTTCGAGTCTGTGAGATTATCCAGCTAAGACCAGGACTGATTTCACGAGACCCGTCTGTGTTTGCTGCAGATATAATGTGTCATCAGAAAAAATAAACTCTCACCCATGTTCACAATCTCACAGCTGCTGGGCGAGGACCGTTTCCAGGACATCGAGAAGATCAAGACGATCGGCAGCACCTACATGGTCGTGTCGGGTCTGTCGCCTGAAAAACAGGTGAGCGCCTCATTCGACCTGAGATCAGCTGTGGTCACCTACTGTTTGTAACCTGCATGCAGCAGCAGCTGAGTGGGAGCCTTAACAACCGGCTGCATGCATTGTTTAAAAAAAAAGAGAAATTAGCCCACTAGCTGTAGCTCTGTGTACTAACATGTCGGTGGTGAACATCCTGCAGCTCTGGCAGTCGGGTTAACTACAGTTTTCTGTGTCACATCAACACAGGCCGTCTCATGTCCCTCGAGTGACTCGGGTCATGACGCTCAGCAGACTCACACTCTCCTCTGCCTTCCACAGCAATGTGAAGATAAATGGGGGCACTTGTGTGCGTTGGCAGACTTTGCCATCGCCCTCAATGAGAGCATCCAGGAAATCAACAAGCACTCTTTCAACAACTTTGAGCTGAGGATCGGTAAGAGGGTTTTCTCTTTCAGGGAGGCGATTCACTGTTTTGTTTTTAATCTGAGTTTTATCTATTATATCCACCGAGTACGTCCCAACTACCCATCAGTCGATGTCCACGTGTCATACATAGAGACGTGTTGTCTAACATGCAGTTGTTAAAACCACTCACTTGTTTGACTTTGGAAGGTATGGCTCACGGCTCGGTGGTGGCGGGTGTGATCGGTGCCAAGAAGCCGCAGTATGACATCTGGGGGAAGACGGTGAACCTGTCCAGCCGGATGGACAGCACGGGCGTGAGTGGCAAGATCCAGGTGCCGGAGGAGACCTGCATGATCCTCAAGGAGCGAGGCTTCGCCTGTGAATTCCGTGGCGAGATCTACGTGAAGGGCATCAGCGAGCAGGAGGGCAAGATCCGAACGCACTACTTGCTGGGCCGGGTGCAGCCCAACCCGCTCATCATGCAGCCGCGCAAAATCACCGGCCAGTACTCGCTGGCGGCCGTGGTGCTCGGCCTGGTGCAGTCTCTCAACCGGCAGAAGCAAAAGCAGATCCTCAACGAGAACAACAATTCGGGCATCATGAAGGGCCACCACCACTACAACCGCAGGACGTTGTTAGCGCCCGGCTGCTCCGAGGCGGGAGCGGGGCATCACGCCGAAGTGGCCGATAAGACTGAGCTGTCCTGAAGAGCAGACTGGAGCTTTAGTTCCATGCACAGTTCTCTGAGGCAGAGATGCTCTTCAGGCAAAGATAATCCCAGTGGTTGAGTAAAAACCTCAGTGGGTGCAGCTAATGAACAGTGGTTTTCTGACAAAGTAATGTTAGCGCACATCCACGATAGAAAAGCTGGTGAAAGTTCTTCAGGAGTCATAACTTTGTCACGTCACTACTAAACACAACAACCGACCAATCAGAGCATCGTAGGCTTCGTTATGAAGACATTATCGTACCAGAGCTAAAAGCCACACAAAATGTTCAGCGCAGGTTTTCCTCAACTGACAGTGACTTCAACAGGACGATTACTTGTTGGAGCACGATGGAATCCATTACTAGGTTTGTGCAAAACCTTTGAAGCTTTCCAAACCTACTTATGGTTCTCCAAAGAAAGACCTACACGTCTCTGCAGGTCTATGTAGTGTCGCTCACACATTGCAGACTCGTTTGAGTCCAACAGGCCTCACACGCAGTTATACACGAGCTGGATCCCTTTTGTTCCTCGTATGACATCTCACATTTGAAAAAGAGGAAATCACCTCATGTTGCAACTTGCATCTCTGTAAATTTGATGAATTGGGCCCCTGGGTGTCAAACAGGCAGATAAGAGGAGTTCAAAATCCTAATCTTAAAAACCTCTTTTGAACAAGAGTTGTACAAATATGCAAATACGCAGACAAGCAAGTCCCGGGTTGAAAGGTACTTTATGGTGATTTGTCCGCGAGCAGCACTACGGGGCGATGTTTGTTTATGTCCTCGTTGTTTGTCCCTGCGATGCATTGTATGCATTTCCTCCCACTTTCATAAAGCTCCACAGATCTGCAGAAACACCAGAAAGCCCAGCAGTGCACCAGCAAACACAGGGAACATGACGGCTGCGAGCCGGTTTCTATGGATGTAAACAATGCAGGTTACAAACTCAACAAAAACTGGTCTAATGCAGTCGGCGAGTTCATTAGATCTCAAGGAAACACACGATGAATGTAAACAAACTGTTTACGAGAAACCTCCACAGGGCACCTTTAGGAGGTCGATCAGAAAGTTAGCTTGTTTACCCGGCTCTGAAGCCAGTGAGCTACTCTTTCAACGTTATGCATATCAGGGAGGAAAGAATGCAGCTATTTCATTCTTCCAGGTTTTCCAGTTAGCCTGACTTCTTCCACTGAGGTGTAACTCAACCAAAGTGATTATTCCAGTCTCCTGAATCAACTCTGCTTTCGATGAATGTTTGTAGAACTGAAACTCCACTTTGTTCCTGAAGGAGGTGGAGGAGCTGGTGTGGAGGAGCGAGGGCGGGACTGGATCATACGCCCTCACCTGTTCAATGTCTGTTCGACTGATTCCCTCAGACTGTCTGACGTTCCTCCTGTCGTTTCCACTTCCCCTTTTTACGTCGACTGGCCACTGGCCCTTCCCTGTCCAAAACCCAGAGACCCTTTCCCACTCAGACCCTCGCCCGGTGTTGATGTTTCTTTTTTGTATTTCTTTTATATATGACAACACAATAAAAAGGGGTCTAATTTTGTATACATGGCACGTGTCTGGTTCTTTATTTAGTCACATGGTTGATGTTGGAAAGTTTTTGTTTTCGATTTGCAGACGTTGTTCGAATGGTAAGACAACTGGTGGTAGAAGTGGAAGAATCTAAATACAAGTTGACGTCTTTGTGTTCTACATGTAAAGATACTCATTGTCATCCTGGACTCACTTGGACATTTTACTAGGGGTCGGCAGGAAAAGCTCCGGAAAATATCCAGAGCAGGGAAGGACAGTGAAAGTATTGAGACGGGTTTTGGCTTTTTTTTAAATTGGCTCTAATGAGAAGCATATCAAGGTACAGCAGCTTTATCCAAGAAGAGCATGCTGTGTTACAGCTATAGATAGATAGATATAGATATATATTTCTATCTATATATATCTTTTTACAGGATCTTTACAAGCGTCTCCAGGGTCCCAGATTTAAAAGAACCTGCATGGATTCAATAACTCTTCGACTTCGAGAGCTCTAACTCTCCTGGGGCGTTCAATGTGTTTCAATGTGAGACGGATATTAAATAAAAACTTGATTTGCTGTGAGATACACATTCATCATGGCAGTGGGTGGTAAGCAGAGACAATTTTTTACACAACTGTTATACATTTTTACAGAGACTGATGCATTTACTGTAGTTGATTTTCACTTTGATTAAGATTAAATCAAAGCTGTAAAAGCTGCATAATTGACTTCAGACCAGCAGCAGCTTTCACTTCCACACCAGAGGAAGAACGCTGTTGCCTCCTTCTCCTTGAAACAGGTTTTGATGAATCACAGACGAGTCCGAGTCAGACAAGCGTGAAGAGGAGAAGAATGTGGAAATGAAAGCAGGCACCTGCAGGATGTGTCCAAACCACCTGGACTCTGACTGACTGAGCTGAGGGTTGATTATCTGAATTAGACCTGATTATCTGTTCAGCTCAGTAAGAACAGACGCTCTGTTCTCAGATAGAACATAAAAGGAATTAGGAATTCTGATTAGTAGTTTCTTTGAATTTAGTTTGACATGTAAGTAAGTTGGTGAGCTGCTCTACTGCACTTACATCAGAGATGTCAAACCCCCGACACCGGACATTTGATGCCTCAAATACATCAGACTTCTACTGTGTGGGAGGACGCGAGTTCAAATCCTTCAACCAAGACGTGTGGAAGACGAGCAACAAGCTGCCTGTCAGAGCTGTTTCTAACACAGGGTCTGGTCTTTTAAACAGAAGTCCTCAGGAGACAGCACCTGCAGAACCTGGAAAGGCAGATGATTTGGTGCAACCACATTTCCATGAAACAAATATCAACAGTATAATATTACTGTGAAGTTTCGTGAATAAACCAATAGGTGTTTTCCAATCAATTTAATTATTTACTTTTTTGTCCTGAATTCTAGGTACTGTTTTAAAATACAAAGTTTTCTAGTTTATATATATGTATGTGAATATGAGTGTAACATGAGAGTAAACATGAGTAATTAGAAAGATCATAGATAGATATATAGATATTTAAATACAAATAATGGCAGCTTCACAGGCAGGTTTGATTGAAAAAAGAAATAACAACATTTAGCATTTAAAAAGAGACACGTGTTAGAGAAGAGGGGCTCAGCCACTAAAAACCACAGGCAGTGTGTTCATACCTCCACTAGATGGCAGCAGACACCCGGTCAGTGTCGAACAAGTATCTCAAACTATGGAGCCGAGTGGAAGGCCACCGTCATACATCCGCTAATACAAAGCAAATATCGCAGGTTCGAGTTCACCAGAGTTGAGCTCGACACAAAGTCCTGCTGTGATGGGCTTCACCACCGGAAGTGAATGTATATTTGGCTCCTCGCTCTCACAGCATTGAAAGCAAACCGGAGGGGAAGTGATGCCACTGATACATTTGCACATGTGTGACAATAATATTCAATCTTCAACATTTTCACATTCTAAGACTTCATGTGTAAACCACTTCAAACTTCTCTCAGGCAAATGGGCAGATTAATAAGCCTCAGCACACAAACTGATCAAGTCAAACTAATTTGAATAATTGATATTTTAATGTTGCACAAGTTGCATCTCAGCTTTTAGGTATCTTCCACTCTCCTTTCTGTCTCCAGTAGGTTCTTCCCAAATAGAGAGCAGGCTGATGAATAACTCGAACTCGGTGCATCCTGTCACCACCACGACAAACACAAATGCTGCGTGTCCAGGAGAAATGGATTCAGGTTTTCATCTCGTCTCCCTCCCTTATATGGATTTTCTGTTAGAACGTGAAGGAGGGCGAAAGAGGAGGAAGAAACGACAGGAAAGAGGCAGATATGGGGAGAACGGAGTTGCCATGGCGACCGTTGGCATGTTGGGGGTGCAGTGTATGTGTGCGTTGTGATTTCTGATGCTGGACCTGAGAACATTATTCTGCAAAGGGAAAGAAGAGCTTCACTGTCACGTCTTAAAAATGGGTATAAGCATCAAAAACACAGCTGTGCTACAGATGTTAGTATTTCTAATGAGCACGCGCACGAGCACACACACACACACACACACGCACACACACACACTTAATACCAGGGTCGGCGACACGTCAGTCAAACTGAGGTCTTACATGCTCACATGGATCTGAGAAGTCTAATTAGACACAACAAGGACAAACACCCTGTGGGGGGGGGGCACGTGGGTGTGTGAGGCCTTTACAGTCTGATAGAATAAAGACAAATACACTTCTTTGAAAATACATTGGAAATAATATTTAAAAAGTCATTTGATTGATATGATTAAAAACAAGCTGAGTTGCTGGGACAGACGTGCGATTGGTCGAGTGTGTGTATCAGAGGGGGTTCGATTCCCCGGCTCCGCTCCACCATTGCCCGTTGCCTTGCTGATGCTAACAGGCTAATGGCTAGCTCCCAGACTCACTGTTAGCCACTAGCTGTACTTACACTCGCTCAGTATTACTAAAAATACAAATACAAGTTCAGAGATCAGCTTAGTGATCAAAAATAACAAAATATAAAAATAAAACATTTGCGATTACCCAGCTGCTCAAAGTATCAGAGCTCTGAAAACGATACCATTGTAAAGAACTCAGTAAATAATGAGCATTGCATTTATTTTGGAGATATACTGTACGTCGTGTGTGAGACAGTTTTTCTCTCCTGTTAGAGGAGAACGTATTTTGACTTGCACTGAAACAACAGCTCTGGTGAACAGTATCAACACGACAGGACGGGCTCTAATGGATTTAATCATCCAGGCAGCTTTGGCCTTGGGGTGGGGGGTGGGGGGGGGGGGGGGGGGGGGGTGGGGGGGGGGGGGGGTCAGAGTTCGAAGTCTCGTGCATTCGTCTCATTTCTGCATTCGTCTCATTTCTGCTCCCAGAGGTCTTTGACCCGACTGACCATGAAGTTTGGTTCTGTGGTTAAGATTAACAGCCTCACCGAGCTGCCACCACGGCTTACAGATGTTAGACATGTGCTGTTGTAATGTTTTACCAACAACACACACACACACACACACACAAACAGACACACACACAGACACACACAGACACACACACACAGCCAGTGGCATCACAGCTGAGCACAGATTTTCTATCTCAGAGCTCAGGATCTTGTTGTCTGGGTGAGACGAAGCAGGCCGGTTGAAACAAAGTCCAGAGATTTAATTTACAGTCGATGAAAGTCTCTGTCCAAACCACCATCAGCACATTGGCCCTTTAAAACCAACAAGACCCCCTGACCGCAGGTGAACGGGCCCTAGCTGCCATCGAGGGCCCCTGCTAGAAACACACTCTGTGTCGTAGCTGCTTCTCTGCTCCTGTTAAATCTGAATAAATGGTTTAAAACATTCAAGCCAAAGTCACAATGTCTGAAGCCGCTTGACTGCGAATTAGACGTCACCATGGCAACCGCCTCCCTCCAGGCCGGTGTCGCCCCTCAGTCGAAGCTCAGAGTCGATCACCATCTGGCGGAGAGAGGCGGGAGAGAAACAGACGAGCACATGCTGTTACAGAAAACCACACACGTGCCTTAAAAATCATTTTGAAATGGTTCAAACACAAACCAGCACTGATAAAAACAATAACTCAACCTGCACATACACCATTGATTCAGCATCGACACCTCAAACTACAAGAACCACAAACAGGCTCCATCATTCCTCTGTGCTGCGTCGACGGCTCTGTAGTTCAAACCTCTGAACCCGGAGTTTGGTGGCAGATTGAACAGAGTGAGGTCCGAGAAGGTCAGAAAAGGATCGTCTCCACCTTCAGTTGAGACCTGTTACGCGTCTGGGTCAGTCTGATATGATGATTGACCCGGTTTAACCCAGGTGCTGATCACCACTGTGGTTTGTCTGAGGACATGGAAGAAGGTTCCACTCATTCCACAGACTGAAGACACCCCTCCCCTCTGCTATAGAGCGCTGGTCACCTGTAGCGTTGAAGGTTTCACGTGTCCGGACTCAACGCTGCTCTTTCCGGGGCCATTAACAGATCCGCAGCGTTGCATAAGATCCTTTGTGATTTTCATATTTAAGACAAAACCTGCATCAGACACGTGATCACACGGTCGTACAGGAGGATCCATATCTGTCAGTTATTCATATTTCTGTTGTCCAGCCACTCCCTGCATAGAAATGGTGGATGGGGGGGGGGGGAGTGAGAAAGGGGGAGTGAGAGGGTGCATGGTCACTGACACAAACACGTCCCTGCTCCCCCCCCCCCCACCCCCCCAGAGACTGGGCGTCCTACATTCAACCATCAAACCCACTGTTACATAAAACCACCACCGCCACACAAGCAGGCTTGCTGCCTGTTGCTAGGCAACAAGCCCTGGAGCCCCGTCGCTGAGCCTTGCTGGGCCGCGGTCGTACCTGCAACTGTTCAAATGGGTCAGCGAGGACAAAAGACAAGAGGCAAACCAGGCAATGAGCAGAATGAGAAGAATAAAGCACGAAACCACGTCCCTGGGAGCGATCGGGTGGACGTGAGCGAGAGAGGACGTCTTCTTTCACACTGAGACAGCAGCTCATCCGTCTGAAGGGACTCCAGCTGGAGGACGAATACATGAACACCAATCTGCCCACAGATATTCCCTGGTTTTTAAGATGGTGGTGGCGTGTGTGTGGCGACTGTGGAGGCCACGACATCATGATTTCACCAGCATCTGGTCCTGGTATATTTACCCACATCTCTCCTCCAGCATGTTTCCATCTGCCACTCTGTTCCTCTTGTTTTATGAATTGAAGAAAGCTTGAACTCGGAGCTCACACTCTAAACGACCAGACGACAGATATCATGAGAAGCTGCAGCAGACGAGAGGACCGTTAAACTGAGTGAGGGTCAGAGGTCATCTGGGTCAATGGGTCAACATTCAGACTGAGGACAGGTCTCAACTTCTAATTGATTTTGATAAACACAGGAAGTGGATAAGAAATTAGGGAATCTGCAAACTTCGCAAAATTGAATGTTATCAACTGATGAGTTACACTTAAACAGCCATCGTCCAATCACATGCTGACGAGCTGTGGGGGGGTGGCACACTCACTGTATAAACCACATTTATACATTTACATATATATATATATATATATATATATATATATACATACATATATATAACATATATATATATAACTGTATATGTAAGTGTATATATTAGGATGAATTGAACATTCAGCAGTTTGCTCCTCACCTCAGTTGATATGATGAGATGATCGATGGTTCATCTCAAATCTTCTTCTTTCCACTCAGTGAATGTTTGTTCTAGTTCATACTGAGCTACAGATGCTAACACTGCTAATAGAGGTTAGCATGTATATGTAACCACAGTGAACCTGCTCAGAATCACTCTGAGTCTGCATCTACCCGGGTTAAAGTCTGTATCTACCCGGGTTAAAGTCTGTATCTACCCGGGTTAAACCCTGCATCTACCCGGGTTAAAGTCTGTATCTACCCGGGTTAAACCCTGCATCTACCCGGGTTAAAGTCTGTATCTACCCGGGTTAAACCCTGCATCTACCCGGGTTAAAGTCTGTATCTACCCGGGTTAAACCCTGCATCTACCCGGGTTAAAGTCTGCATCTACCCGGGTTAAACCCTGCATCTACCCGGGTTAAAGTCTGTATCTACCCGGGTTAAAGTCTGTATCTACCCGGGTTAAACCCTGCATCTACCCGGGTTAAAGTCTGTATCTACCCGGGTTAAACCCTGCATCTACCCGGGTTAAACCCTGCATCTACCCGGGTTAAACCCTGCATCTACCCGGGTTAAACCCTGCATCTACCCGGGTTAAACCCTGCATCTATCCGGGTTAAAGTCTGCATCTACCCGGGTTAAAGTCTGTATCTACCCGGGTTAAACCCTGCATCTACCCGGGTTAAACCCTGCATCTACCCGGGTTAAAGTCTGTATCTACCCGGGTTAAACCCTGCATCTACCCGGGTTAAACCCTGCATCTATCCGGGTTAAAGTCTGCATCTACCCGGGTTAAAGTCTGTATCTACCCGGGTTAAACCCTGCATCTACCCGGGTTAAACCCTGCATCTATCCGGGTTAAAGTCTGCATCTACCCGGGTTAAACTCCATATTTACCCGGGTAATGAGCCAGATCTAAACTTGTTGAGACCTGTTACCCGTCTGGGTCAGTCTGATATGACTGTTTTTTTTGTGTGCAATGTAGAGATAGGGATCAAGGTTGTGTTATTGTATAATTGGTCATTATATATTTAATTTGCCCAGTCTTACATTGAAAACCCATGTTTTCCAGTATTTAATTTTTTCCAGTGGCTGATGGAAAAAAGAAGACACTAATGTTTACATTTCCCAAACTATTATAGGACGGGAAATCTTTCCCAATGCAAAGAGTTAGTAGAAATTAAAACTTTTATTGAATTTCTGTCATCAGTGTTTGGAAAAGTAAATGTTTCATGAACCAACAACTATGCAGTTTCTCAAAAAGGGTGTTTAAAAGGGAAGTACCAGACACACACACACGCACACACACACACACACACACACACACGCACACACACACACACACACACACACACACACACACACACACACACACTGGATCATGGTCGCTCTTTTAACTCCTGCTCACCAACAGATCTCCACACGGCCTCTGAATTATTAACGACTCCCTCATCAATGTTTGATTCCACATTTTACGATTCACTATCTACGCTCGGCTCTTGCTCATGATATGCTCCCTTTAAAATGTCCACTGCCCAAACGTGCCGAGTCCCAGGCGGAGATTTTCCTTTATGAGTGTAAAATAAAATGGAAGGTAACCTTTTATCATTAATAATATTTAGACAGTAATTATTACAGTAATTTCGAACTCAAGTGTTTGTTTATTTATTAATAATCTTATTTGACAAGTCTTCAACCCAAGACAATTCTCAGTGCTCTCAGGAGACGATACGTGTGATTCATTTCAAAATTTAAATCAAAACACCACGATATTTGACGATGTGATGATTCATCAGTAAAATACAATACAGATACGATGGAATCAGAAACGTCTCCTGTGTTAAAATGTGGAATGTGCAGCATCTTGTTAAGTTCTGCTTTAGTGTAAGTTTCACGAATAACTAAATCCTTGATGTTTCGTCTCATCATCTCAGGACTTGGAGGAAACTGTCTCTTTAGTGGCAGAGGAAACGTTTGGTCACATCTGTGTCATATTCAAAGAGTTTTCAGATTTCTCAACAAACAATCGGCTTGTTCAAGATTTGACATCCACCAGTAGGAAAACTCCAGAGAGCCCAGTTCTCCTTCATGGTTATCTCCTGGAGAAGTGTTTCTTTCTTTATTCTCGTAATATTTCCACTTTAATCCCTAAACATTATGACTTCACTCTTGTATAATGAGTTCTTCCCAGATTTCTTCAACATGGCCGTAGTACTCCGCCGTGGTTTGAGTTATGAGAAACAACCGATCAGAAGCTGCAGAGCAAATACAACATATGTTGAACCTCTTCCTGTCCAGGTGTCAGTGTAGATTTGAGACTTTTAGTGTGAGAGGTTTACCTGAAACGACTTTCTGTCTCCTCTCCTACTTCTCTCCCTTCCCTGACAGACATAAAAAAAACAAGGCTGCATGCTTTGTGAATTTTGTACCAAAAATAACCTCCACTTAAGATTTCGTGACAATAGTTCCCCCACAGTCTATCATCATACCTCTCCACTTGAAAAGCGCTGAAAATAGTTGCGCTCTATGAATTTCTGTCACTTCTCAACCTATAAACCTCTTAAACAGAGGCAGTCAGAGACAAATACGCCCGTCCGTCCCCGGAGAGACTCTCCAGGGAGGACTTGTGAATCTGGGACAGTCGATGGCGCCGTGGTTGACTGACGCACGACACTGCCCAGCAATCTGCTGTCATCACTGAGCTTAACTATCTATAATTCAGGAGAATGGGGGGGTGGGGGTCTTCACTCCGATTCAGAGGGTGACGATTCAAAGGACTACTACACTATACAGGAACTACACTTCCCACAAACCACTGCGAATGATCCTTCCAACGACTTCAACACTTAATATTCTGTTGTGATATATTGTACTTTGTGTATATAAAGTGTTTCAGATAGTCACTCTCAAAGTAATCATGTACACAGCCTTGTACCTTTGCCTTTTTATCCAACATTGTTTTGCTCTGAATCAAATGTTTTATTATCTCGACTCATCTCGTCGAACTGGTTCCAGGATTAAAACTGGGATTTATAAGGATTTTCTGAAACCTCAACAGAGAAAATTGAGGAGAAATTTACTTCCTGAACCAGAACAGTTCTAAAAGTGGGCGCTCACGGTTCCGCTGTTGAAGGCAGAACTTCGAATGAAGATGGAGTCTGTGCCGTGGTAATCGTGAGGTGGAGCCGCAGAGGTCAGTCTGTCAATCATAAGGTTTCACAACCATTTTATACAATGAAATACGTAATAAAAACCAAAGTGAAGCTGCGACAGGGGAAAGACTGAATCCTCCTCAGGTTCCCAGTCAAACTCAGAAGTACATTGGTTGGTTTTCATCTTTATGGCAGCAGCACAGGCCCTAAGCCGTCCAATAGGGTGGCCCTTGAGGAAACAGGTTCTGTCTTTACATCACAAATCAGCCGCCACTTAGTCCCGTATCGATTTACTCCCCTTAAATACGCTGCAGCGCTGGTGGGTCCGATTCTAGAAATGATACAATAAAATGAACTTTATTGATCCCCGAGGTGAAAGTGGGGCAGAGCAGCAGACATGAAGCAGAGGATCGAAATGAGACACAGACCAAATGGAAAGGATCACAGCAGAGCACCTTTTCCCCGGAGCTGCCAGGACTTCGGTGTGCCGTCGTGAAAACGGGTTGAACCGGCCGACGTGGCCATCTCTGGCGCCGACACAGCGATGATGTATAGGATCTGTCCAAGAGGGAAGTTAACCACGGAGGCATGAGCGGGGTCTATGTTTAGCTTCGCTTTGATGCAGCTCACGGTTCACATCTGCTCATAAAACTAATTTTACAAGCAAACTAAAAGTCCTGTGTTTTCACCAGACGGATCAGGATTTTATTCTTTTCTCTTTTAATCAAAGCCCACTCAGTCTGTCTGTAGTTTCCCTCTGTGTTCCTCATACTCAGAAAGACAGCCGCTGTTGCTTAGCAACCATTACACTCATGGAAATATAATGAACAAAATTGAGAAGATGCTTTAATCTCTGAGCCTCCTGCAACGAGGCCGGCTGAAAATAACTCTCGTTTCACTGAATCGTCAAGTTCCGAATACCTCAACACTTTATCAAGCAGGTTCAGACATTACAGAGCATCTGATCCGCCACTCGTTTATCATGGCTGCACGCAACACACACACACACACACACACACACACACACACACACACACACACACACACACACACACACACACACACACACACACACACACACACACACACACTGCTTGGTGTTGTGTTGTTCTGATTAGTCTATGTGAGGTTGTTTTTGGACGGTGCAACAAACTCTATATAACCACTATAGAAATATTGTATATCTCTCTGACCCACTTTATGGCAGCAGGATCATCAAGAATATTTTGTGAAAACATCGGAGTTGCAAAAAAAGGAGGAACATTGAGCCACTTCCTCTCAACACAATTAAGAGGAAGGATCAGAGAGAGAATGCAGAGCGGTGTTCAAACTGACCAATCAACGGAGGGTTGCATCAGCCACTGGCCCCGCCTCCAACGTCTCAAAGATCAACTCGATGAGCGAGCGACTGTCGGGCGGCGTTGAGCAGCTGCTAGCACGTAGCGAAGGGCGAGTTCCCGCTCGTCTCAGCCACGTGCTCCTGGAACCACACGGAGTAGAAACTTGTGAGGATGGTTCTGCACGTGTGGATAATGTTCTGTGCACTCGTATCAAACGTGCACGTGTGGGTTTCACGTTAAAGGATTTTGAGACTGAATAAATCCTCTAGAACCTTCACATGACACATTATCCACTGAGCGCAACATGAGGGCTTTATTATCTTGAAGTGTGTGTGTGTGTGTGTGTGTGTGTGTGTGTGTGTGTGTGTGTGTGTGTGTGTGTGTGTGCGTGTGTGTGTGTGTGTGTGTGTGTGTGTGCGTGTGTGTGTGTGTGTGTGTGATGACTTGGATTGACATGGCAGACACACAGGGCCTTGGGGAAGGACAAGCTGCTAGACTGGATGGGGGCTGGAGAGGGGTGTGTGATGGTGTTTGGCTTGTCGGGCCTAAACCCTCATCCTAGTAACAGTCTTACCCCCAACACACACACACACACACACACACACACACAGCTGCTGTCTCATACACACAAACAGAATGTGACAGGTCTGCCTCTGATCACCCCCCCAGCCCACATATATAACTAACTCTCTGCTCCTGAAGTCTCATTCAAACACTTTAGATTTCAGATCAAAACTCAAAAGTGTTCAATTGAAATTCAGAGACGACCAGATAGAGAACATTTCCTCAAGCAAAGGTCCAGACCGTCAAAATGTCAAACTGGTGCTTTGTGTCAGTGATCTATTAAAATATGTTTTATATATGTATGTCAGATGCTTCTTCTTCTTCTTCTTCTTCTTCTTCTTCTTCTTCTTCTTCTTCTTCTTCTTCTAGTGTTTGATGCTTATCGTGCATTGCGCTCTAGATGTTTTGGCTTTTTATGTTATTTCATACATCATTTAACATCATTTTGTACAAATTCAGGTGTTAAAAGTCATCATGATGGAACTCAAAGCAATGCACAGATTTATTACTTCGCCTCTTCAAGCGAAACCTTCTCTTCAATCTAAAGAGTTTGGTCCTAATCGTTTGTATGTGTTGGGGTGACTGAGCTGTAAATTACACTCTTCCTGTACATCAAGTCATTCAGAGCTGACACTCCACACATCTTCATTATTAACCTGCGTGAATGAATCAACATTAATGATCAGTATCGTTCAGTTGAGGTTAGCAGAGCTCAACAGTGTGTCACCGGCACGTCTCGGCTCTGTGTGGCTGGACCGCCGCTCCGCCGAGCGCCGCCTAGCACAGCTCCATTTTCTAACAAACCGCCTCAGGTCTCCAGGCGAAGGGCTGAGCGAGTCGATTGGTTTCTAAGTGGGAGACAAATTGAAGCTTGTTGAGGTGAAGGAGCCAAAACGGAATGTGTTCTCTCTCCGGCTGAAGCAGGAGCAGAGGAACAGGATTAACTGTGGAAGCACGTTTACACACACACACACACACACACACACACACACACACGCACACGCACGCACGCACACGCACGCATACACACACACACACACACACACACACACACACACACACACACACACACACACACACACACACACACATGTGACGTGTAAACAGTTGGAGCTTGGAACTTTTACCTTTGTCAACACATATAACACAATTTCAATATTTGTATGTATAAATATTATGTATAAATACATGATTATATATATTTTAGGGTTAAACCATTTAGTAATTGCCCAATGTGAAGAAAGAACAATAACAGTAAACTGGTACTGGTGCATTGGCCCAAAGCAACAACTGTGTGATTACAGACGCCAGCATGCATTCATCATGTAGACACGTAAATACACTTTCGACAAATATAACTCGGAGACGTTGCTGCCTCCTCTTGCAGAGCAGCAAATTGCCAAGTATGCGGTTGCCATGACGATCTAGCGAGCCTACGAAACCCGCTGAATCCCCTGTGAGACGAGCAGCAGCTGAAAGAGAAAGGGATAGAAAAAGCAGGTGGCTGTGGTCAGAGGACGAGTAAGGAAGGGAAGGAGAGGGGGGGGGGGGGCGGGATGACAATTATAACAATCACAAAGATCCAGTCCCCCCCCCCCCCCCCCCCCCGAGCAGGATGGAGGGATGGAGAAGTGGATGAAAGAAGACGGAGGAGCTGGAGGAGAGTCAGCTCACCACGTTCTCTGAGATAATGTGGCAGAGCTGCAGAAGAACTTGTTGAACCAGCTCATAACCACATGAAGATGTGTTCCATCGTTGATCATAGTAATAATTAACTTTATTTATCAACAGATGCTTTTTCTTCTGCTTAAATCCAACAGATATAAAGGAAGTTATAACAATAACATGTTTAATAGAAAAGAAAAAGGGTCAAAGCAATGTCAAAATGTATAAATACAGATAAATCAACTTTAAATTGTGATACAGTTTATGGTAATAGTTCTTTCATATATTCTTTTAGCTGTACGTAGTGGTGTGTTTATATACTATGATTTTGTTTCGTATAGTGTTTGTAGCGTATAGTAATTATTAGCTGGACGTTCATCTGGTCTCACAGTCCCACACGTCTCTGACCCTCATGATGCATGCTGGGATACCTGCCAGGGACAAGATGCTGAATATTCCTTTTACGTTTGAAGGTCTTCCGCACAAGTTCGATGATAAGTTGTCAACCACCAGCAGATTTTGGTGACCACCAGCAGATGTTAGTGACCACCAGCAGATGTTAGTGACCACCAGCAGATGTTGGTGACCACCAGCAGATGTTGGTGACCACCAGCAGATGTTAGTGACCACCAGCAGATGTTGGTGACCACCAGCAGATGTTAGTGACCACCAGCAGATGTTGGTGACCACCAGCAGATGTTAGTGACCACCAGCAGATGTTAGTGACCACCAGCAGATGTTGGTGACCACCAGCAGATGTTAGTGACCACCAGCAGATGTTAGTGACCACCAGCAGATGTTAGTGACCACCAGCAGATGTTGGTGACCACCAGCAGATGTTAGTGACATATCCTCAGTTGTGTACTTTAGCATCAAGGGGTGTTTCAGCCTTTTAAACTCTGACACCCTCTACTAAGTCAGGACCACCACAGGCTGAACAAACCTGGGTGTATGTCCCTGATTCCTTGGGGCCCAGTTGGAGTCTTCCCTCCTGATCCAGAGCCAGTCGCTGCAGCGTTCTCCGGTTTCCTTTATGGTCTGGAGCAGGACTTGTGCTTCGATTCTTAGCTCGTTGAGCAGCTTGATGGTGGATGTTGCAACAGAACCCAGGGAGCCCACCTCCACAGGGCGGACTATTGCTTTCCAGCCTCATTGTTCTGCCTCAGATGCCATCTGTGCATACTGCAGCCTCCTCCTCTCATTCCCTTCATGGACAGCGTCCTCTGAGGGCTCTGAAATGTGCAGAGCGAGCTGGGACTTTCAGGACATGAGACCATCTCTATGGAAACTAAGTGAGACGGACTGATCCATATATGAGGACCATTTGTAGTTGAAATCTTTGGTCCATGTACCTGTTGTTCCTCTAAATGTCGCCAGTGAACCCAGTCACCAGTGAACCCAGTCACCAGTGAACCCAGTAACCCTCCCCCCAAAAACTTTGTTGGCAAAGTAAACAAGTCATATATGAGGGGTAATTTAAACAGGATGTAACTTATCTCCTCGTTATGATTGAGATTCATTCTGCTGAGCTGAAAACTGGACATGAGGCATTTAGCAGCGAGCGGTTGAGTTGGCTGAACTGCTGGAGAGGTGAGACTGTTGAGTTCTCTCACCTCCCTCGAGGAAGAGCACCCGGGTGCAAAGAGGCGATGATGAATGAGATTTAATCCCGGCTGCAGAAGTAATATTCTCACCATCATTTACCACCAGCCCAGAGGAATGTGGGCAACATCATTTGGAATGCACATAATCATTCTGCGCACAGGGGCAGTATGGAGGCAGTCAAATCACACCATGTGTTTAAATCACTGCAGTGACTCTCGTCCTGTTGTTCCACATGTATCAATGCTGTGTTAGCGTTTTCGTTTTATCGACTCGTCTGCAGCAGAGCCGCCGTTAAAGATTCCTGCACATTTGTTGCACTTTGGCGAAAAAGCAACTTTAATTATTCAGTGGATAAAGTTCCGTGTTTTGACCATTTCTGCAGCCGCTGCTCTTTTGAGCATCAGGATCATCTTGGACTGTTCCCGGACGTGTGAGCCTCAGCTGCTTCCAGACCTGCTCTGAACTCTGAACTCTGATGACGTTTCTAACACATGATGGATGCAAAACTGAAAAAAGGATGAAAATGAGGAGGCACCACACTGATCTCACTGACGTTTGTTCAGTTTGGTTTTAATGAGTTATTTGTTGATTTAAAAAACGGGCGAAGATGTCGTGATTGACAGCTGAGACTGACTCATGATTGGCCGAGCTTGTGGATGGGCGGGCCCGCCGCTTCACTCCTCCTGTCGCTGTCGCACAGACTCTGACTCCGAATGACGTCTTCGGCACAAGATGGCTGCGTTCGTTTCCAAGATATTTCGGCTTCATTTGCAGATAGTGGGAGGAATCGGAGTCGTCCATCTTTATTTGCAGTCCATGATCATCGGTTACATCATTTTCTGTTAATTAATCAATTGTGTTGAACCAATAAAAAAACATAGTGTAGATTAAATTGTAGTTTAAAACCTGAGCCACGTTTTAAAGCGCGACTGATAAATGAGATTCAGTGGATATGAGAGGAACCAGAGTGGAGGGTGAAGCGGTGACCAGCGAGCAGTGTTGTGTGTTTGATTTCCTTCCAGATGCTCTTCATGACAACAGCTGTTAGCCTGGTTATGTAAGGGTTAAAGAAGACGGCACAAAATGTACTGACTGTGTGTGTGTGTGTGTGTGTGTGTGTGTGTGTGTGTGTGTGTGTGTGTGTGTGTGTGTGTGTGCGTGTGTGTGCATTCATCCCCAGCCCTGTGATTATGTGTTTGTGTGTTCATGTACATATGCCATCCTATGTTCCTCTCTCTCTCTCTCTCTCTCTCTCTCTCTCTCTCTCTCTCTACATGCTGCACCCCCACATGGTGGGAGGAGTGGTGGTGGTGGTGGTGGGAGGGGGGGGGGGGGGTTGGTTGCTCCTCAGTGGCTGCACTTGTGCCTGTTGCTAGGCGAGAGTCTGCACCATGGCCGCCTCCACAGCCAATGGCAGCGATGCAGGAAGCCCCTGGACCAATGAGGCGGCTCAGTGAGGCGGTGGGCCCACGCTCAGGTTCTTCATGGACGTTCCTCCACTGATTTCTCAATGGGGCTGTGATGTGTTGGACATCAAAGCAGGTATCCGGGGCGACTCTCTGCCTTTTGTTTCAGCAGCAGCGGGTTGTTGGTCGCGGGCCGTTAGCGGCGACGCCTCCTCACAGAGAAACGTCCCCGGAGTGATTCCCATCATTAATTCTGTCATTTACACGTCGGTGTTCCTCCCGTTCGCAGTTTGTGTCTCATGAGAAGGTTCAGCTCAGACCTTCACATCCTTCATGCAGTGATGGGATGTAACAAAGTACATTTACTTCATTAACGTACTCAACTACATGTTTCATGTGTCGGTACATTACACAAGTGTTTATTTTCAGGTACTTTTCACTCTGATACAACATATATCAGCAAATATCTGAACTTTCTAGTGGTTTCTACTCCACCACATTCCCACAAAGCATTACCTTCCATGTTCTCTTCAGTTTTTTGCATTTTCATCAATTATCCCACTGATCCAATCAGAGCTGGCAGGTAAAACCAGACCCCGCCTCCTCCAGCAGCAGCATCAGGGGTGAAGAGGAAACACCTGAAACGGTTTCAGACCGAGACTCAGACGTACTGACGGAGTAGTATTATAGAACAGGCTCCACACTGCAAGTACTTTTAAAGGTAATAATTTAAGTACATTTAAATGTACTTAAATTGTGGTTCCTTGACCTTTACATTTATGTCGATTTATTTGTACTTCTACTTAAATAAAATGATTTGAGTACTTCCTCCACCACCGGTATCATGTTTCTTTTAAGAATAATTAACATCAATTAGAATTTACAGCTTTATTAACACTTTATTTTTGTAAAACAGGTAGAATTGTAAAACTTGACTTATTGTATGTGTTGGACCCTACGAGATAAACTGCAATGAAACGATCTGAGGGGGGGGGGGGGGGGGTTCCAGAAGGTTGCATGTTCACAGTCCACAGGGCTTCACTTGAGAGACTGAGCAGTTTAATTACACGTCAACAACGTGCAGCTTTCGTGAGTATTCGTGTTTCCTCCTCACTGACAGGAGAACACGTCCTCCATGATTACTTCCAACAGATGTCTCTCCTGCTTCTCCATCATCGTTTGTTTCCTCTCGAGTGAATCCAACTATCGTCCTTGTTCCTTCGGCGGCAAACAAGCGCCCGAGCTTTAAATATTCAACACATTATGTAAGATTACGCAAGAACGACGGAGAGCGGGGAAACATGAGCGAGATCATGGGAAACACTGAATATTTTAACAGAGCCCTCATGCTTCAGCTGCTCCAAGAAACAGCTGAAAATATTAGTACAAATGCACATTTCCTTCCTAAACTGTTTCCACTGCTTCTTGAGGAAAGACAGAAACGTTTCTGTCCATTTAATGTTTTTAAAAAGACTAAATGCTTCAGTGTGTTTTCAAATCTGTTCATGATTTGTTAAATTATTATTGGATTCTTGGGTTTGGGGGTGTTGACATCTTGGAGGCTAAATGAAGACAGAAGTAAAACCAAGGCGTCTCAATCGCCCCCTAGTGGCTGGCTGCAGTATAGCTCATAAACCTCCTCCATGTTAACAGATGGGAGATGGACCAAACTAAACAGTCAATGTAGACGTTAAATAAATGTTTGTAAAGATGTTTCTGTCATTTCAGGTCGTTCTTCTCTCACTGATGTTTGTTCAAGTGTTTCTGATCAGTTTGGTTTTAAACTGACGCCTGATTGGTCGAGACATTCCTCTGTCTTCCACTATCATCTTCACAGTAGCGCTGCAAATGCTAAGAGCTGAAGCACAACAGACGACAGCTAACCCAACGAAGATAATGGAATAACGAACATCGGAGAGCTACGCTAATCCTGAGAACGTGAGGAAAGATACCTGGATCTGCCCTCAAATCTAGATCTGCACCAAAGACCCGAGCATCAGCTGCTACCACCTGATCTTTTTATACAGTTTTGAAGTTTCCGACCGTTGAGTGCTGTCCTTCATTAACTTTACCTCCTCGTCCTTCTGTAATAAGCCGGAGTCACTTCCTCTGATCTCATTTTGGACTGCAGCCCTTCGTCGCTCACATTTTAATGTGCGCTCTTTCATTTCATCCAAATGGCACTTTATCAAATTGAACACGTCCATTTGTAGAATGACTCCTTAACTTTATCGTCTTTAAAGTAAAGATGGTCTGAGCTGTAAAGTGCTGTCACTCGATCTGAAATACAGACACCTGACGACCTGCCACTCGATCTGTTCCCGCTGCCAACACCTTCTCTAATGACATTCTGACACCAGCCAGCGTATATATATCCAACACTTCTTACGTTAGAGTCCTTTTTATTTCAGTAGAATTGTAATGATCATTAGATGCTCCTGTCTGTCCCCTGAGACAGAGACATGTCTGATTAACATCACACGTATGTCTGGTGACAAACATCCTATCAGATCGTCCCTGACGTTCGCCCGAGCAGGGGCGCTGCCAGATACTGGCCTGAAGCCCCCGAAGCCCCCGAAGCCCCCGAAGCCCCCTGGACGGAGACTATCCATGTGACGGGAGGATCTGACTGATCCTCCACAAAGCATCGCCTGCATCTACTTCCCTCTCCTTCTCTGTGTCTGATCCTCCCCCACAATGCTTTGCTTTGAAGATGGAGAGAGATGGAGAGAGATGGAGGCTGGGTAAGAACCTGAACACAGTCAGCAAGCTAAATGACACAGGCTCTTTGAAAGCAGCTCCTCACGCAGGCTTCAAACGCCACTGAAATGAGAGGGAGAAGAAGAGAGCGACAGGAAGCGACAAATCAGGAGCTGGTTGGTTTGAGGGTAGAGAAAATCTCCGACCGGTGTTTGAAGCAGCTGTTTACAGACGCATCAGGTCGAGTCCTCACTGGTGCAAACGATTCAAACCTTTAAACTGCAGCAGAAACTTAATGATTGTGATATAATAAGCAAACGACTGATGGGGCGACAGTAAAGCTGCTTTCAGTCATAAACTGAAGTCTGCACATTGTCCTGAAATTATCCAGAGGTTCTGTTTGTGAGAACAAGTGTCTGAGTCAGTGTCTCTGGACATTTTCTGGATCTTCTCCTGCAGCCTCCTGGTAAAATGTGTGTAACATGTCAGAGTGAGAAACCAGCAGGACAATGTGTGGAAGCTTCCCAGTGAGCGAGTGGACGTGTGGACGAGGTTTCTAACACGAGACGGACGTGAAACTGGAAGAACACAAACATGTCAGGATGAAGAGGAGGAGCCGTACACGTAGAAGACGAAGACGTCAACTTGGAAACACGAGGAGGTTCCAGAGCTTTTGGTGATGAGGGCCGACGCCGGAGTGGATGAGCTGTAAACAACAACATAACGGTTTCAGTTTGAAGATTGTAACTTTAAGGTCTCAGATGTTCAACAGCAGTTTTTCCTCCACAGCGTTTTGTAGAAACCTGCGTTCAGCTCGTCACTGTCGGACACAGACACTGATGAAGGCGTCAGTCTCACATCGCAGACACAAACAAAGACTTACCTGCGCAAGTGTTTTGAAATAGAAAGATATCAGTGGAAATGTCAGGAAGCTTCAGGAGGTGTGAAGGAGAGAGTGTGTGAAGGAGAGAGAGTGTGTGAAGGAGAGGGAGTGAAGGAGAGAGAGTGAAGGAGAGAGAGTGAAGGAGAGAGAGTGAAGGAGAGAGAGTGTGTGAAGGAGAGAGTGTGTGAAGGAGAGAGAGTGAAGGAGAGAGAGTGAAGGAGAGAGAGTGAAGGAGAGAGAGTGAAGGAGAGAGTGTGAAGGAGAGAGAGTGTGTGAAGGAGAGAGAGTGAAGGAGAGAGAGTGAAGGAGAGAGAGTGAAGGAGTGTGTGTGAAGGAGAGAGAGTGAAGGAGAGAGAGTGAAGGAGAGAGAGTGTGTGAAGGAGAGAGAGTGAAGGAGAGAGAGTGAAGGAGAGAGAGTGAAGGAGAGAGAGTGTGTGAAGGAGAGAGTGTGTGAAGGAGAGAGAGTGAAGGAGAGAGAGTGAAGGAGAGAGTGTGTGAAGGAGAGAGAGTGAAGGAGTGTGTGTGAAGGAGAGAGAGTGAAGGAGAGAGAGTGAAGGAGAGAGTGTGAAGGAGAGAGAGTGAAGGAGTGTGTGTGAAGGAGAGAGAGTGAAGGAGTGTGTGTGAAGGAGAGAGTGTGAAGGAGAGAGTGTGTGAAGGAGAGAGAGTGAAGGAGTGTGTGTGAAGGAGAGAGTGTGTGAAGGAGAGAGAGTGAAGGAGTGTGTGTGAAGGAGAGAGAGTGAAGGAGAGAGTGTGAAGGAGAGAGTGTGTGTGAAGTAGAGAGAGTGTGTGAAGGAGAGAGAGTGAAGGAGAGAGTGTGAAGGAGAGAGTGTGTGAAGGAGAGAGAGTGAAGGAGAGAGAGTGTGAAGGAGAGAGAGTGTGTGAAGGAGAGAGAGTGAAGGAGAGAGTGTGAAGGAGTGTGTGTGAAGGAGAGAGTGTGTGAAGGAGAGAGAGTGAAGGAGAGAGAGTGAAGGAGTGTGTGTGAAGGAGAGAGTGTGTGAAGGAGAGAGTGTGTGAAGGAGAGAGAGTGTGTGAAGGAGAGAGTGTGTGAAGGAGAGAGTGTGTGAAGGAGAGAGAGTGTGTGAAGGAGAGAGAGTGTGTGAAGGAGAGAGAGTGAAGGAGAGAGAGTGAAGGAGTGTGTGAAGGAGAGAGAGTGAAGGAGAGAGTGTGTGAAGGAGAGTGTGAAGGAGAGTGTGTGAAGGAGAGAGTGTGTGAAGGAGAGAGAGTGAAGGAGAGTGTGTGAAGTAGAGAGAGTGAAGGAGTGTGTGAAGGAGAGAGTGTGAAGGAGAGAGAGTGAAGGAGAGAGAGTGAAGGAGAGAGTGTGTGAAGGAGAGAGAGTGAAGGAGAGAGAGTGAAGGAGAGAGTGTGAAGGAGAGAGTGTGAAGGAGAGAGAGTGAAGGAGAGAGAGTGAAGGAGAGAGTGTGTGAAGGAGAGAGAGTGAAGGAGAGAGAGTGAAGGAGAGAGAGTGAAGGAGAGAGAGTGAAGGAGAGAGAGTGAAGGAGAGTGTGTGAAGGAGAGAGAGTGAAGGAGAGAGAGTGAAGGAGAGCGTGTGTGAAGGAGAGAGTGTGTGAAGGAGAGAGAGTGAAGGAGAGAGAGTGAAGGAGAGTGTGTGAAGGAGAGAGAGTGAAGGAGAGAGAGTGAAGGAGAGCGTGTGTGAAGGAGAGAGTGTGTGAAGGAGAGAGAGTGAAGGAGAGAGTGTGAAGGAGAGAGTGTGTGTGAAGGAGAGTGTGTGAAGGAGAGTGTGTGAAGGAGAGAGTGTGTGAAGGAGAGAGAGTGAAGGAGAGAGTGTGAAGGAGAGAGTGTGAAGGAGAGAGTGTGAAGGAGAGTGTGTGAAGGAGAGAGAGTGAAGGAGAGAGTGTGAAGGAGAGAGTGTGTGTGAAGGAGAGTGTGTGAAGGAGAGAGTGTGTGTGAAGGAGAGTGTGTGAAGGAGAGTGTGTGAAGGAGAGAGTGTGTGAAGGAGAGAGAGTGAAGGAGAGAGTGTGAAGGAGAGAGTGTGAAGGAGAGAGTGTGAAGGAGAGAGAGTGAAGGAGTGTGTGTGAAGGAGAGTGTGTGAAGGAGAGAGTGTGTGAAGGAGAGAGAGTGTGAAGGAGAGAGAGTGAAGGAGAGAGTGTGAAGGAGAGTGTGTGAAGGAGAGAGTGTGTGAAGGAGAGAGAGTGAAGGAGAGAGTGTGAAGGAGAGTGTGTGAAGGAGAGAGTGTGTGAAGGAGAGAGAGTGAAGGAGAGAGTGTGAAGGAGAGAGAGTGAAGGAGAGAGTGTGAAGGAGAGAGTGTGAAGGAGAGAGTGTGTGAAGGAGAGAGAGTGAAGGAGAGTGTGTGAAGGAGAGAGAGTGAAGGAGAGAGTGTGAAGGAGAGAGTGTGTGTGAAGGAGAGAGTGTGAAGGAGAGAGTGTGAAGGAGAGAGTGTGTGTGAAGGAGAGTGTGTGAAGGAGAGTGTGTGAAGGAGAGAGTGTGTGAAGGAGAGAGAGTGAAGGAGAGAGTGTGAAGGAGAGAGTGTGAAGGAGAGAGTGTGAAGGAGAGAGTGTGAAGGAGAGTGTGTGAAGGAGAGAGTGTGAAGGAGAGAGTGTGAAGGAGAGAGAGTGAAGGAGAGTGTATGAAGGAGAGAGAGTGAAGGAGAGAGTGTGAAGGAGAGAGAGTGAAGGAGAGAGAGTGAAGGAGAGAGAGTGAAGGAGAGAGAGTGAAGGAGAGAGTGTGAAGGAGAGTGTGTGAAGGAGAGTGTGTGAAGGAGAGAGTGTGTGAAGGAGAGAGAGTGAAGGAGAGAGAGTGAAGGAGAGCGTGTGTGAAGGAGAGAGTGTGAAGGAGAGAGAGTGAAGGAGAGAGTGTGAAGGAGAGAGTGTGAAGGAGAGTGTGTGAAGGAGAGAGAGTGAAGGAGAGTGTGTGAAGGAGAGAGAGTGAAGGAGAGAGAGTGAAGGAGTGTGTGAAGGAGAGAGAGTGAAGGAGAGCGTGTGTGAAGGAGAGAGTGTGTGAAGGAGAGTGTGTGAAGGAGAGAGAGTGAAGGAGAGAGTGTGAAGGAGAGAGTGTGAAGGAGAGAGTGTGTGAAGGAGAGAGAGTGAAGGAGAGAGAGTGAAGGAGAGTGTGTGAAGGAGAGAGAGTGAAGGAGAGAGAGTGAAGGAGAGAGTGTGTGAAGGAGAGAGAGTGAAGGAGAGAGAGTGAAGGAGAGTGTGTGAAGGAGAGAGAGTGAAGGAGTGTGTGAAGGAGAGAGAGTGAAGGAGAGCGTGTGAAGGAGAGAGTGAAGGAGAGTGTGTGAAGGAGAGAGAGTGAAGGAGAGAGTGAAGGAGAGTGTGTGAAGTAGAGAGAGTGAAGGAGTGTGTGAAGGAGAGAGTGTGAAGGAGAGAGAGTGAAGGAGAGAGAGTGAAGGAGAGTGTGTGAAGGAGAGAGAGTGAAGGAGAGAGAGTGAAGGAGAGAGAGTGAAGGAGAGTGTGTGAAGTAGAGAGAGTGAAGGAGTGTGTGAAGGAGAGAGTGTGAAGGAGAGAGAGTGAAGGAGAGAGAGTGAAGGAGAGTGTGTGAAGGAGAGAGAGTGAAGGAGAGAGAGTGAAGGAGTGTGTGAAGGAGAGAGGGTGAAGGAGTGTGTGAAGGAGAGAGAGTGAAGGAGAGAGAGTGAAGGAGAGTGTGTGAAGGAGAGAGAGTGAAGGAGAGAGTGTGAAGGAGAGAGAGTGAAGGAGAGAGAGTGAAGGAGAGTGTGTGAAGGAGAGAGAGTGAAGGAGAGAGAGTGAAGGAGAGAGAGTGAAGGAGAGTGTGTGAAGTAGAGAGAGTGAAGGAGTGTGTGAAGGAGAGAGTGTGAAGGAGAGAGAGTGAAGGAGAGAGAGTGAAGGAGAGTGTGTGAAGGAGAGAGAGTGAAGGAGAGAGAGTGAAGGAGAGAGAGTGAAGGAGTGTGTGAAGGAGAGAGAGTGAAGGAGAGAGAGTGAAGGAGAGTGTGTGAAGGAGAGAGAGCGAAGGAGAGTGTGTGAAGGAGAGTGTGTGAAGGAGAGAGTGAAGGAGAGAGTGTGTGTGAAGGAGAGAGTGTGTGTGAAGGAGAGAGAGTGAAGGAGTGTGTGAAGGAGAGAGTGTGAAGGAGAGAGAGTGAAGGAGAGAGAGTGAAGGAGAGAGAGTGAAGGAGAGTGTGTGAAGGAGAGAGAGTGAAGGAGTGTGTGAAGGAGAGAGAGTGAAGGAGAGAGAGTGAAGGAGAGAGAGTGAAGGAGAGAGAGTGAAGGAGAGAGAGTGTGTGTGTGAAGTAGAGAGTGTGTGAAGGAGAGAGTGTGAAGGAGAGAGAGTGAAGGAGAGAGAGTGAAGGAGAGAGAGTGAAGGAGAGAGAGAGTGTGAAGGAGAGTGAGTGAAGGAGAGAGAGTGTGTGAAGGAGAGAGAGTGAAGGAGAGAGAGTGAAGGAGAGATAGTGAAGGAGAGTGTGAAGGAGAGAGAGTGAAGGAGAGAGAGTGAAGGAGAGAGAGTGAAGGAGAGAGTGTGAAGGAGAGAGAGAGTGTGAAGGAGAGTGAGTGAAGGAGAGAGAGAGTGTGAAGTAGAGTGTGAAGGAGAGAGAGTGAAGGAGAGAGAGTGAAGGAGAGAGTGTGAAGGAGAGTGTGTGAAGTAGAGAGAGTGAAGGAGAGAGAGTGAAGGAGTGTGTGAAGGAGAGAGAGTGAAGGAGAGAGAGAGTGTGAAGGAGAGAGTGTGTGTGAAGGAGAGAGAGTGAAGGAGAGAGAGCGAAGGAGAGAGTGTGAAGGAGAGAGAGAGTGTGAAGGAGAGAGGGTGAAGGAGAGTGTGTGTGTGAAGGAGAGAGAGTGTGTGAAGGAGAGAGAGTGTGTGAAGGAGAGAGAGAGTGTGAAGGAGAGAGTGTGTGTGAAGGAGAGAGAGTGAAGTAGAGAGAGTGAAGGAGAGAGTGTGAAGGAGAGTGTGTGAAGGAGAGAGAGAGTGTGAAGGAGAGAGTGTGTGTGAAGGAGAGAGAGTGTGAAGGAGAGAGTGTGTGTGAAGGAGAGAGTGTGAAGGAGAGAGAGTGAAGGAGAGTGTGTGAAGGAGAGAGAGTGAAGGAGAGAGAGTGAAGTAGAGAGAGTGAAGGAGAGAGTGTGAAGGAGAGAGTGTGTGTGAAGGAGAGAGTGTGAAGGAGAGAGAGAGTGTGAAGGAGTGTGTGTGAAGGAGAGAGAGTGAAGGAGAGAGTGTGAAGGAGAGTGTGTGTGAAGGAGAGAGAGTGAAGGAGAGAGTGTGAAGGAGAGAGTGTGTGTGAAGGAGAGAGTGTGAAGGAGAGAGAGTGAAGGAGAGTGTGTGAAGGAGAGAGTGTGTGTGAAGGAGAGAGTGTGAAGGAGAGAGAGTGAAGGAGAGTGTGTGAAGGAGAGAGAGTGAAGGAGTGTGTGAAGGAGAGAGTGTGAAGGAGAGAGAGTGAAGGAGAGAGAGTGAAGGAGAGAGTGTGTGTGAAGGAGTGTGTGAAGGAGAGAGTGTGAAGGAGAGAGAGTGAAGGAGAGAGAGTGAAGGAGAGAGAGTGAAGGAGTGTGTGAAGGAGAGAGAGTGAAGGAGAGAGAGTGAAGGAGAGAGAGTGAAGGAGAGTGTGTGAAGGAGAGAGAGTGAAGGAGTGTGTGAAGGAGAGAGAGTGAAGGAGAGAGAGTGAAGGAGAGAGAGTGAAGGAGAGTGTGTGAAGGAGAGAGAGTGAAGGAGTGTGTGAAGGAGAGAGAGTGAAGGAGAGAGAGTGAAGGAGAGAGAGTGAAGGAGTGTGTGAAGGAGAGAGAGTGAAGGAGAGAGAGTGAAGGAGAGAGAGTGAAGGAGAGTGTGTGAAGGAGAGAGAGTGAAGGAGTGTGTGAAGGAGAGAGAGTGAAGGAGAGAGAGTGAAGGAGAGAGAGTGAAGGAGAGAGAGTGAAGGAGAGAGTGTGAAGGAGAGAGAGAGTGTGAAGGAGAGTGAGTGAAGGAGAGAGAGTGTGTGAAGGAGAGAGAGTGAAGGAGAGAGAGTGAAGGAGAGAGTGTGAAGGAGAGTGTGTGAAGTAGAGAGAGTGTGTGAAGGAGAGAGAGTGAAGGAGAGAGAGTGAAGGAGAGAGTGTGAAGGAGAGAGTGTGAAGGAGAGAGAGTGTGTGAAGTAGAGAGAGTGTGTGAAGTAGAGAGAGTGAAGTAGAGAGAGTGTGTGAAGTAGAGAGAGTGAAGGAGAGAGAGAGTGTGAAGTAGAGAGAGTGTGTGTGTGAAGGAGAGAGAGTGAAGGAGTGTGTGAAGGAGAGAGAGTGAAGGAGAGAGAGAGTGTGAAGGAGAGAGTGTGTGTGAAGTAGAGTGTGTGTGAAGGAGAGAGAGTGAAGGAGAGAGAGAGTGTGAAGGAGAGAGGGTGAAGGAGAGTGTGTGTGTGAAGGAGAGAGAGTGTGTGAAGGAGAGAGAGTGAAGGAGAGTGTGTGAAGGAGAGAGAGAGTGTGAAGGAGAGAGTGTGTGAAGGAGAGAGAGTGAAGTAGAGAGAGTGAAGGAGAGAGTGTGAAGGAGAGTGTGTGAAGGAGAGAGAGAGTGTGAAGGAGAGAGTGTGTGTGAAGGAGAGAGAGTGTGAAGGAGAGAGTGTGTGTGAAGGAGAGAGTGTGAAGGAGAGAGAGTGAAGGAGAGTGTGTGAAGGAGAGAGAGTGAAGGAGAGAGAGTGAAGTAGAGAGAGTGAAGGAGAGAGTGTGAAGGAGAGAGTGTGTGTGAAGGAGAGAGTGTGAAGGAGAGAGAGAGTGTGAAGGAGTGTGTGTGAAGGAGAGAGAGTGAAGGAGAGAGTGTGAAGGAGAGTGTGTGTGAAGGAGAGAGAGTGAAGGAGAGAGTGTGAAGGAGAGAGTGTGAAGGAGAGAGAGTGAAGGAGTGTGTGTGTGAAGGAGAGAGTGTGTGTGAAGGAGAGAGTGTGAAGGAGAGAGAGTGAAGGAGAGTGTGTGAAGGAGAGAGAGAGTGTGAAGGAGTGTGTGTGAAGTAGAGAGAGTGAAGGAGAGAGTGTGAAGGAGAGTGTGTGTGAAGGAGAGAGAGTGAAGGAGAGAGTGTGAAGGAGAGTGTGTGTGAAGGAGAGAGAGTGAAGGAGAGAGTGTGAAGGAGAGTGTGTGTGAAGGAGAGAGAGTGAAGGAGAGAGTGTGAAGGAGAGTGTGTGTGAAGGAGAGAGAGTGAAGGAGAGAGTGTGAAGGAGAGGGAGTGAAGGAGAGAGTGTGAAGGAGAGTGTGTGTGAAGGAGAGAGAGTGAATGAGAGAGTGTGAAGGAGAGAGTGTGTGTGAAGGAGAGAGTGTGAAGGAGAGAGAGTGAAGGAGAGTGTGTGAAGGAGAGAGAGTGAAGGAGAGAGAGTGAAGTAGAGAGAGTGAAGGAGAGTGTGTGAAGGAGAGTGTGTGTGAAGGAGAGAGAGTGAATGAGAGAGTGTGAAGGAGAGAGTGTGAAGGAGAGAGTGTGTGTGAAGGAGAGAGTGTGAAGGAGAGAGAGTGAAGGAGTGTGTGTGAAGTAGAGAGAGTGAAGGAGAGAGAGTGAAGGAGTGTGTGTGAAGTAGAGAGAGTGAAGGAGAGTGTGTGAAGTAGAGAGAGTGAAGGAGAGAGAGTGAAGGAGTGTGTGTGAAGTAGAGAGAGTGAAGGAGAGTGTGTGAAGGAGAGTGTGTGAAGGAGAGTGTGTGTGAAGGAGAGAGAGTGAAGGAGAGAGTGTGAAGGAGAGTGTGTGTGAAGGAGAGAGAGTGAATGAGAGAGTGTGAAGGAGAGAGTGTGAAGGAGAGAGTGTGTGTGAAGGAGAGAGTGTGAAGGAGAGAGAGTGAAGGAGAGAGAGTGAAGGAGTGTGTGTGTGAAGGAGAGAGAGTGAATGAGAGAGTGTGAAGGAGAGAGTGTGAAGGAGAGAGTGTGTGTGAAGGAGAGAGTGTGAAGGAGAGAGTGTGAAGGAGAGAGTGTGAAGGAGAGAGTGTGAAGGAGAGAGAGTGAAGGAGAGAGTGTGAAGGAGAGTGTGTGTGAAGGAGAGAGAGTGAATGAGAGAGTGTGAAGGAGAGAGTGTGAAGGAGAGAGTGTATGTGAAGGAGAGAGTGTGAAGGAGAGAGTGTGAAGGAGAGAGTGTGAAGGAGAGAGTGTGAAGGAGAGAGAGTGAAGGAGAGAGTGTGAAGGAGAGTGTGTGTGAAGGAGAGAGAGTGAATGAGAGAGTGTGAAGGAGAGAGTGTGAAGGAGAGAGTGTGTGTGAAGGAGAGAGAGTGAAGGAGAGAGAGTGAAGGAGTGTGTGTGAAGTAGAGAGAGTGAAGGAGAGAGAGTGAAGGAGTGTGTGTGAAGGAGAGTGTGTGAAGGAGAGTGTGTGTGTGAAGGAGAGAGTGTGAAGGAGAGAGAGTGAAGGAGAGAGAGTGAAGGAGTGTGTGTGAAGGAGAGTGTGTGAAGGAGAGTGTGTGTGTGAAGGAGAGAGAGTGAAGGAGAGAGAGTGAAGGAGAGAGAGTGAAGGAGAGAGAGTGAAGGAGTGTGTGTGAAGGAGAGTGTGTGAAGTAGAGAGAGTGAAGGAGAGTGTGTGAAGGAGAGTGTGTGAAGGAGAGTGTGTGTGTGAAGGAGAGAGTGTGAAGGAGAGAGAGTGAAGGAGAGAGAGTGAAGGAGTGTGTGTGAAGTAGAGAGAGTGAAGGAGAGAGAGTGAAGGAGTGTGTGTGAAGTAGAGAGAGTGAAGGAGAGTGTGTGAAGGAGAGAGTGTGAAGGAGAGTGTGTGTGAAGGAGAGAGAGTGAAGGAGAGAGTGTGAAGGAGAGAGAGTGAAGGAGAGAGAGTGAAGGAGTGTGTGTGAAGGAGAGAGAGTGAAGGAGAGAGAGTGAAGGAGTGTGTGTGAAGTAGAGAGAGTGAAGGAGAGTGTGTGAAGGAGAGTGTGTGAAGGAGAGAGTGTGAAGGAGAGAGTGTGAAGGAGAGAGTGTGTGTGAAGGAGAGAGTGTGAAGGAGAGAGAGTGAAGGAGAGAGTGTGAAGGAGAGAGTGTGTGTGAAGGAGAGAGTGTGAAGGAGAGAGTGTGAAGGAGAGAGTGTGTGTGAAGGAGAGAGTGTGAAGGAGAGAGAGTGAAGGAGAGTGTGTGAAGGAGAGAGAGTGAAGGAGAGAGTGTGAAGGAGAGAGTGTGTGTGAAGGAGAGAGTGTGAAGGAGAGAGAGTGAAGGAGAGTGTGTGAAGGAGAGAGAGTGAAGGAGAGAGTGTGAAGGAGAGAGAGTGAATGAGAGAGTGTGAAGGAGAGAGTGTGAAGGAGAGAGAGTGAAGGAGAGAGAGTGAAGGAGAGAGAGAGTGTGAAGGAGAGTGTGTGAAGGAGAGAGAGTGAATGAGAGTGTGAAGGAGAGAGTGTGTGAAGGAGAGAGTGTGAAGGAGAGAGAGTGAAGGAGAGAGAGTGAATGAGAGTGTGAAGGAGAGAGTGTGTGAAGGAGAGAGTGTGAAGGAGAGAGAGTGAAGGAGAGTGTGTGAAGGAGAGAGAGAGTGTGAAGGAGTGTGTGTGAAGGAGAGAGAGTGAAGGAGAGAGAGTGAAGTAGAGAGAGTGAAGGAGAGAGTGTGAAGGAGAGAGTGAAGGAGAGAGACAGATGTTTCTGTGTCTTCATGTTCAAATGGTAGAATCTCCTTCGATTCCCAGGGAATCCGTGACCTTTGACCCTGAGGTTAAATAATATTTCCTCATCGTCTGAGGTGCATGAAAAAAAACTGACTCCTCCTGAAGTTTCAGTCAATTTCTTATATTTTATTACTGTTGCACCATTTATACAAGTACATATAATTTTGAATGCATCAATTTCCATATCATCTTTTTGTTAGTTGGATGGACGTGTGGTGTGGCGATAGCGGCGGTGAGACATGGGATGAAGATATCGACCGTAGTTGCCATGGATGGAGACTGAGAATTCCTTTTTTTATTATTTTTATTATTATTTTTTTCCACTTGACCAAAAAGACAGGACTACAGGTTCACCCAACCACGGACATGCAATTCACCGAGTCAAGAGAAGAAGAGAAAATGAGCCCGGCGACGCACAGCGCTCCTCGAGTGGGTGTTTCTGCTACGGTTTGACAAGTGTGGCGAGGAACACGCTGCGTGTCACTGGACGGAACGGAAAAGTTTGATGGCTGAGATGAGTAAATATATATGAATACACATACACCCACATGCATGTACGCATCAGTGGAAAGCAGGAAAAGTACGTTTATTCAAATATTGGTTTCTGGCACCGTAAGCCAATGTTTTTTATTTATTTTCTGTCAGTTGGTTTAATTTGTAATTTACAGATTGTCGATAATGAAATATCACCGATGTTTCTCCTGACGTCTTTTCCTTTCTTCTTTCCTTCCTTTCTCCTCGTTCTCTCTTTCCTCGTTCTTTCAGTCTGTCGTTCCTCCTCCTGTCCTTTTTAATTTTTTCACATCATAGAAAAGCATGAATATCTTTTTGCTGCTCGAGTCCTTCCTGCCTTCCTTCCTTCTTTCCTTCCTTCCCTCTTTCCTTCCTTTCTTCCTTTTTCACCTTCCACTGCTGCATACATGCACTGACTGTATATGTGATATATATATTCCAGGAAAGTTAAGAAAATGAATGAGGCATGGAAATCAGAGGCTGCCTTTCATGTGCAAGGCTCTTCCATCCCATAATGACGGCGAATTTATGGGACTAACACTGAGAGTGTGATTTGATGCAGCTTAATTGAATTTCAGAGACAGTTGGGCCTTGGCGGAGGTTTGAGTGACATTCTAGTTAAAGTTTCTGGCTTTAATTACCCGGGTAAGAGAATTTCAAGGTGAGGAAACCTAAAGTGAGAAGGGCTGCAGGAGTTAACTAATCCTTAAAATAGAAAATCTCAATTATTTCATTCTCAAATTTTATTAATTTGTTTGGATTTGAGTTTATCCTGCCGCTAATCCTGCAGCAGAATGTAGGACTGATTTAAAAAAGGATTTGGTTTCTGCCGTGAAACTGCACAGTCACAGGAAAGAGTTTAAGAGTCGAGTCTGTTTTCTACCGACAGGATGTTGACGCTCCTGAACGTCACCTGCCCGGAGGATACGTCCTTTGGAAAAACTAATCTTATCTGATAAGAGTTTGTCTTCAGATGCAGGATCAGAGATTTCCGTCTTTCTAAGAACATCGTAGACATCTCTTCAGCGAAGCCTTGCAGGTTTTATTAGCATATTACAAATGTTAAAAAACCACTTAGTTCACTTACAATATACCTAAGGGTTTCAGTACAAAATCTAGAATCTTATCAGAAAAATTCCTATGACTGTTTTTTATGTCTAAGAATGTGTTTTTCTCTGCAAAGCTCCTCAGCAACCTCCAAAATGTCTTAGAAAGCCCAGACGTTCTCCGTCCTCACGACAAACGTCAACTCCTGAAGTTCAGTCGTCGGGAAAAGAAAGTGGGAGAGAAAAATGAGAATCAACACAACCAAACGATACCAACGGGGGGGGGGGAGACACAACCACAGCTTTAGAGATACCAGGCCGAGAACACGACACTCTGAGGAGGAAGAGGAGGAGGAGGAGGAGGAGTGGACGGATTCACTGGACGTCCAGCTGGAGAAGAGATTTCTTAAACTCACCTCCACCAACTCCTTCTTACACAAGATCAATTTCCCCAAATTTAGATATTCTGACGTCCACAGAGCAGCAGGACACGTGTGAGCCGCCCAGACGGGGGTCAGGCTCAGCCTCTGGGCTGGTGGGGGGGCGTGATGGATGTGGAATGGTGAAGCCGACACAGACTCGTATCAAAGTTCAAATACTACAGCAGAAAAAAATAGAATAAAACATAACAATAATAATAGCAATAATCATCTGCAGCGGTGGAAAACTTCTCCAGGTGTTTGCTCCGGTCCTCCTCGTTCAACAAATCGTCATCATTACAATTATTATCATTATTGTTGTTATCAGAATACGGGCGGGCTAGTTAATTTCTTCTTCACTTTTTTTTATTCTTCATCGTCGTTGAGTTAGGTACTTTATTTTTTCATTTCCGAAAAGAAGCTGTCCATTAATCTTGAACTGCTACGGTTTGATCCTTGCTTGGTGCCTCTGTGGCGTTCGCCTCCTTGGCCGGAGGTTCGGCGGCTGGTGTTGAACTAGGTGCAGCAGCGGCCTCCTTTGCCGGTGCGGGAGCCGGCGCCGCCGCCGCCTCTGTGGGCTTGGGGTCAGGGGAGGCCGCGGGGGCCGTCTCGGCTTTGGCTGCTGGTGCCGCTGGGGCCTCAGTCTTTTTGGCGTCGGCCTCATCTTTGCTCCCGGCCACCGGGGCTGGAGCCGCGGCCTTGGCCTCAGGCTCCTTGGGGGCAGGGGCCGATTCTTTGGCCGGGGCGGGGGCGGCTGGTTTCTCCTCGGCCTTGGCGGGCTCTGCGCTCTTCGGCGCCTCTGTTTTGGGCTCAGCGTTGGCGGCAGGTTTCTCGGGCTCCTTTGCGGCGGGAGCTGCGTTCTTTTCCTCGTCTTTGGCCGCTGCGGTGTCTGCTGCCGGCGCCTCCTTGGCCGCTGTGTCGTTCGCTACTTCCTTAGCGTCGGTGGCAGCCGGGGCCTCATCTTTGTTGTCTTTCGGAGCTTCACTCTCCTCGGCAGAAGCCCCCTCGGCTTTGGCATCTTTGTCTTTGGCCTTGTCGTCATTTACGTTGTACCCCTTCTTCTTTTTGCTGAGCTTACCTCCCATTTTGGATCTCTGGCTTCTGAAAGCGAAGAGGAAAGAACAGTCAGTGTTGTTGGAAAATAATGAGCACATGTGAAGCGTCTCTTGTTCTTTTGTATATAGAGAAACATCATGTTGGCTTTTTGATGAAAGCTCTCAACCTGAACCTCAGAGATATTCATCATGTTATTCATCATGTTATTCATCATGTTATTCATCATGTTATTCATCATGTTATTCATCATGTTATTCTGACAGATGAGCACGAGGACAGGAAACAGTGAGTGAAAAGTGATTTTAAAATTTATGAAGCTCATATTTAACGGAAGGAAAAAAACAAGATTCTTCATTTAAGCTGATTTTACACGAATGAAAAAGATTTTATTCGATTTCTGCCGATAGATTCTCCAGGATCATACACACTGGTTCTTTATCACACAAACAAGAAATGCTTTCAGATCATGTTAAATCATGTAAAACAGTGAATCATCAGCAAAGAATTGATTTCTGTGAATTAGATCTTTGTATTTTCTTGGCTCCAAGAAAGAATTATGAAAAGTGATTTAGACAATGAGCAGGTAGACAGCAAACAAACAACACACACACACACACACACACACACACACACACACACACACACACACACACACACACACACACACACACACACACACACACACACACACACTCTGCTGGCTCTCCTTCAGACGAAGCTCTTTTTTCCACCATCACCATCTGTCGGCTCAATGGGGGACAGGACTTCAATAACCCAACAAATCAGGCCTATTAGGAGCAAACTCGAGAACGGAACAATTTGTTGTTTGTAAATCGAAGTCTGATGCCTAATTCTGCCAAAAACCATTGGCAGTGTATTGTTTGTGTGTTTTGAATTCTGCCATCTCAATTTCAAAAAGTGCCACGAAAGGAAAAACTGTTCCCGGATAAAGCAACAATCTCAGTTCACACTTCAACACAAGTTTATTTTACAGCTTCACAACTCTTCACTGAACTCATTTTAACGTTTAGTCAGAAAGTTGTGAGTGTGTGTGGAATATGTTGAGTTAAAGGAATTAACACGTTGTGGGTAAATATAGATATCCTGTTGCTCGCCCTACGATCCGTAACATTTTTACCGTCCACACAGTCGGACCTCCCAGTTTCAGCTGTGGCCTCGATGCGTTTCTCCTCCTTCAGTTTTTTGCCGATGCTTCTTTTATCCTTTTCCTTTTCCATTACTTTGAAATGTTGTATTGTTTTATCTGCAGCTGACATCAGAGCAGAAACAGTTAAATCCTGAATTTGGTGAGAAAACGTTGAACATGTTTTATCAATTGTTTGGAGTCGTTTTCATTTCCCCCCAATAATGAGCCGTAATGAACTTGAATGAGTCTCAAGGAAAACCGACACAAAACCAGTTAGAGAATGGGTATTTAGTATCGTGAACATCTCGGAGTACAAATACTCTTAAATGGCAAATACTAATACTGATGTCTAAAAGAAGGAAGATGGTGTAAAATGTAAATTCTGAAAGTGGTGTGTGATTTTCACGACACCTGCAGTCTCCTCTGAAACCTACAAACCTGCTCTGAACGCACACCCGACCTTCTCCTCCTGAACAGACCCAGCCACTGAGACACTCGGCTGGACACTCAGATTCCTGTGCCCTGTGAATGGGACAGAGCCGGCGGTGAATCCACTCAAAATGCTAATCACCTCGTCGCGGCCGAGTGAATTACTCCACTATTCATGCAGAACTCCCCAGAGCGTCCAACAGTCGGTATCTGCCAGGGCCGCCGCTCCTGCCGCAGCTTTACACCAGCCACAATGGACGTCCCTCTGCTGCATCACATCATTTGACTGCCGGCTTGTGCTGCCAGTACAATGACTCACAATCATCTGTGCAGACAATGGCTGCTTTTCAAGCTAAGGCACGCCGTCGCTGCTGGGCGTGTGGTTTTAGTGTCTGAAGAGCCGGGGCAGGGCCGAGACAACCTGGAGAAAATGCTCTGGGTCTCACAAAAGACTTAATTTAACCTGCAAACTGCAGCCAGGGGGCACAAGGGACGTCTGTGGACTTCCAGCATCACTTCATTTCAGCGGCATCATCATTGATGTGCAGCTACGTGACTTTAGACGGACACTTACACGGCTGCTGCTCCACTGGGTGCAGCTGCTGCTTCTGTTAACCACCGACTCTCCATCACACTGGAAACTGTTGAGCTAATCTTCTAGAATCGATAATCATCTCACAAAATGCCCTTTTACCAAACACCTTTAACTTTTGCTGTTTCTTTCATCCTTTTCTTTTGAATTCTCCTCTGATTCTTTGTTTTTTACGCTCACTCTCCGTCACGTCATCCGTCAAGGCGCCGGCGCCACTGCTCTTTCCCCAGTCTACCGCTCGCCCCCCACTTCTCTGTGCGATAACCCCTCCATCGTCACTCCAGCCTTTCTGAGTCTCTGCTCTCGTCTGCTTCACCTGCACTGTTTCCTGTCCTGAGTGTGTAATTTCAATCCAAAACGCTTCCTCCCTCCTCTGCAGCCGCTTATATTTTCTAAATTAGACTTCCCCTCCTGAGATAGTTTTCCTGTGGATGCACCTTCACCATCTTCTCTCTCAGCTGGAACCTCTTCTTCCTTAATGATAACACGATGCTGAAGCCCTTATGTTTGCAGATTTTTCTATGTGGGTAGAGCTGCATCAAACATTTTTTAAATGCCAAAGGGTGAAACGATCAATCAAAGAAATAAACTCACAGAGGACAGTCGAGCTAAAGCTTCACGAGGACCGACTGTCTCCTTATGAAACCACGTTTAAATCCACTAGATCCAGTATTTTTATTCCTGTCTGCACCAAATCTCTCATAAATATCAAACATCTTTCATCACAATCCAGAGAAAAAAGTCCTGGATCCGCCCACGTAGCGCTGAGCAGTGGAAACTTTAGCTGCACTTGTTTGTTCTCCTTTGAGAGAAACATAATGTGCACAGGAGCAAATTCAACAGACCTCTCTGCATGAGCGGAGGCCATCTTGGTCGTTAACAGAAATGCTCCAGCTCCTCTCTTCAGTCGTTTGTCCTTAGTGCTGTTTAAGTCTCGATCAGCTCATGGTTTTGTTTTCCAGCCCATAACTTTACTGATTCTGCTCAGTCAGACGTCTGTTTTCATCCAACAAGACTAAACCCAGTGTCCACAACCGGCCCAGCACCACACCGACGAAGGGAAGAAAGATTTGCTCACAAGAACTTTCTGTGGAGGTAATATCGTCAGCCTTTAATTCTGCTCAAAGCTGCATAGCAACAGAATTAGTATTTCTACTCTCTGGGGCTAATGTTCTGCTAATTAACGCAGGGTTTAAATTGCTTTTACTAATGAATTGTTTTCTTTCCATTCAAATGTAGGAAACGCTGCATTAAACATCTATGGGTAAAATGAAGCCTCGCTCCTCTTCTGATTTTTCAGCTCAGTCTGTGAATTGATTGGTTTCGTGTGTGAAATATCACAATAAGGTCCTCTCTGCACAGATGCCTCGTTCTCTTTGTAAATATTTGATCTCCGTTTCCTCGGAGCACATTTTTGTGGGTCACATTGTAATCCCTCTCTCCCGTCCCTCTGCTCGGGCAGATGGACGTCTCCAGGAGGTCCCGGCGTCTCGGTAAATCCCCGGCCTCGGAGCAGTGGCCAGCCGAGCCTGGCCGGTTCTGTGTCCCTGCCATCCAAGATGACATGGTAAAGGTTGAAGCTGTCACCGTCCCGACTCCACGCGGCTCGGACACCGTCGCTCCGCGGGGAAATCGACTTGACAGCAGAGAGCGGGGGAAACTGCTGGAGCACTAACAACGTTCTGGTTTGAAATCAAGAACATGGATGAGGAAGATTTTTATTTGGTGTCTCGCAAAGACAGACTATTTTTATTCCTGCAATTTGCATGCAGTAAATTGTTGCACTCAGCAACAGCTTCTCTTTCTATTGATATGGAACATTATTATGTTCTTCTCGTCATTTCCATCCCCAGATCATGAGAAAGTGGCTTTCAAGAGCACGACTGTGGCCACATCCACACGACAACATTTCTCTGCTAAAGAGGCGCTAAAACAGAGAAGTCTGAAAACTCTGGGGCTGCGTTTCAGTCTGAACGAGAAGAAGCTGAGATGTTTGGAAAACGACGACGTCGACGCTCACAACCTCTTGCTGATTCGGTTGTTTTCTGTCATGACACAGCCTTCTCTGATTCGTCAGGCTCCTGTCACGTGACCTCCTTCCAGAAGATTTGATTGATTGAGTTCAATTCTGTATTTTACAAAGATGCAGCTGTTAAAATGTGGAGGAGACCAGATGTTACTCAAACAATCTGCGGCGATTCTGAAACCGATATGAGTTTTCAGCCGTGTTCCTGTGGACGAGGATTAAAACTGAAACGCTCGTGTGGAAAAACACCATTTTCGGTCGTATGGGTGGAGCCTGTGTCTGTCGACTAAACTCTGAATACGCTGACGGTGACTAAGGTTGTTTTTTTCCCATAAAACTGACGAAATGGATCTTCGAGGTTTTCACAGAGTGACTGACGGTGTGCTCCTCGTCCTCACTCCAGCCTGGGGACACAAGCTGCAGTTTCCCCTCCTGTGTCCCACTGAACTGCGTTTTAAAGACAGCTCTGCCTCATCCGCCTGATGGAGGACGGATCTGCCGCCGCAGCGCGACAAGCAGCTGCTGCACGCGGCTCTGTTTCAGCTTGGTTGGAGGAGATTTGCACCGAATCAGTGCTCAGTCACTCGGTTCTTGGGCTGACCTCCATGACACAGCAGCTGTCAGAGTCACAACACGACGGCTTCACGTACGTGGATGTGTTCTTGTTTGTTTTTTTATATAAACCTACCAACAAAAAATAGCAAAAGTAAATGTTCCAGTTTGCGTGAGAATATTGTCATCACAAAAATATTTGATTTCTGCCAGTTTTAATATTTATAATAAAAACTACACAAAAACCAGAAGAAAATACGTCAGTACACATACAAAGACACACTTGTGAGTATAAGTGCAACAAACAGAGCTATTCCCCCGTGTGTAATCTGCTCTAAAGTTAACACAGATTAACAGAATGTTATAATCCTGCACATCTGTGTCACAGCAGCGCTCGTTCAAAACTGTCCAAATAATTAGGTATGAATTAGGTAACGTACAAAGTCCTCGCTCCGACCTCCTATTGTCCTGTGTTCTACGTCAGATTCACTGAATTCATGTTTTTACAAATGTTAAATGACACCGTGAAGATTCATATAAATCTCTGTTTCGTCAAATCTCAGGATGCATGGTTAGCCTAGCTTAGCACAAAGACTGGAGACAGGGGGCAACAGCTAGCCAACAAACCTGCAGGTCACCTGTGAGCTTTACACCCCGAGGAGCAACGTGCACGGGAAGGCGACGTGTGTGTCAGGTGAAATTAGTTTGAACCTGATTTTTTAAAAAGTGAGCTCCGTAATGTAGACGTACGCTCGAGACGTGAGGAAGCAGCAGAGTCACAGCACCGAAACCCAAACCCCTCGTAAAAACTGTCTGTGTCGTCAATCTGCTGCATAAAGAAACGTTAAAACTCGCCGGCCGCACCGGCCCGGGGCAGCGGTGTGTGAGGGAACACAGGGACGTGGTTCAGTAGCTGCGGCGAAGTATCTGGCGCCAGCACTCATAACATGAATGCAACGCTACGGCTGTAATTCACAACCCTGCACTTCCAGCTGGATGATTTAAGACGAGTCTGTTTCTCCTGCAGCCGGCGAGTGCAGGGAGCTGAGTGGACAGGCAGGAAAACTGGAGCAGAAAATCTGGCCCACTCCACACACACACACACACACACACACACACACACACACACACACACACACACACACACACACACACACACACACACACACACACACACACACACACACACACACACACACACACGTCCACACCAGCTCTAGAGAAAAAAGGTGGAGCAAAGGATGCTGGGGGATGGGAGGGGGCTGAATGACAGATTCTGAAGTCCATGGCTGAGGTCTGGGGGGGGGGGGGGGAGATTCTCACAGCGCTGCTCTGAATTGTGACATCAGGGCCACAGATGATGCAAAAGTATTTTTTCTCCATCACGTATTCTACATTTTAGCCTAAAACCAAAAAGCTGCGATTTAAAACTCACGCCACGGAGAGAAAGCTGCGGCTCTTGCTTCCGACTGCGTGACGCTAATTTCATCATCGCGTGACTCGGGATCAACGGGAGAATCAAGCAGCAAATTAAAAACTACATTTCCCATCTGGACCACCCAGTCCGGGATTGTTCCGGTTTTAAACTGGGCGACAAATATCTGCGAGGCACCAACATGTCGCTGTTTTCACCACAAATAAAATAATAACTATTTGTAGTTATATTTATCTATCAGCATTACTTTTTATTATTTATACTGAAACAGGGATTGATCTACACAAAGTCATGGTGCACTCACTCACACACACACACACACACACACACACACACACACACACACACACACACACACACACACACACACACACACACACACACACACACACACACACACACACACACACACACACACACACACACACACACACACACATTCATTGGCGTTTACAGGATCAATCCCCAAATTGACGGAGCTTGAGAAAACTGGTGGGATGGAAATGGTTATTGATCCGCCCGGTCGACCACAGAGCCGCTGTGTGTTCAGCTGCTGCTTACGAGTCCGAGGACGCCGTCGACGGGGGGGAAAGCCAGCGAGACGCTTTCAGACCTGTTCCTTTAGTTCTGAATACAAAACTGCCCTGAAAGCTTTAATGGCCGCCGCATTTCGTCTGGATGGAGGGAAAGTAAAAAACTACGATTTGTTATTGTCCTTCTTCTCTTCGTTAAAGAGCGTCATCTGTCCGTTTGAGAGCAGGACTTATTGATTTCAGGTTTTGTAAGATTTTCCCTCAAACAGCTCTGCTTGTCCTTAGATTTGTTCAGCTTGTGCTCAGTGCCGTGAACGTGGCTGTCAGTTGATGTTAATCATCGCCTCCTTTAGCTCGTTCATCAGTTTTGTAGCTTGTTGGCATAGAATCGAACCCAGAGGACCAACGATGAGCTAAAGACTAATTAGCATTTAGCAGCTATCAGCATAAGCGTGTTAAAGGTCACGGCAGCACCTGCCCACTTCCTCTGGGTTACTTGCAAAGATCCGGCCGCTGGGAATGTGACTGATTGGACTCAGATGTGTTTTCAGACTCAGGACCAGTGGCCCCTGTGGCCTGTTTGGTATCAACATGGTCTCAAACCTGCGGCGTGATCAGCTCCGAGGAGCTCTGTCTGATCTTCCACTGGAGTAACGTGTCCATACTGGTTCTTCGCTGGCTTCTAACTGGACCTGGAGACTCATCTGGATTCGCCTCAGGCGGATCTTCACGATATCAGGAACTCCATCAGCCACAGGAGCCGAGCTTGAACCCCAGGGAGCAGCTGTGTGTGTCGGGGCATGAACCGACTCGCCCAGCGGCTCCTCAGGGACATGGCGCTAACTTAATGAGGCCTAATCGCTGTGGAAACGTGTTGTGAAGTTGGATGTGACTGAGCTGAAGACGAGCGGCACCGTAACGTTTCATCATGTACCCCGTAATGACGTCCTCTGACCAATCAACACGCTGCCTTGCAGTTTAATTGGCTGATGTATCAGTTTCGACTTGTCCTGCAGGCCTAAATCGCCTCTGTGGATTCTAGATGTCGACTGACTGGCGTTGACTTCGGCGCTAAGCTACACGACCTCCGGCGTCGCAAAACAACAACTTCTAATCGTCCTGCTGCGTTTGATCAAACTGTGAAGTGTGAAGTTTTACCCCCTGTTCATATTGTGCAGATGCTTGCGTCACTTTATCCAGACAGAGCGACTGAACGGGGCTGATTTGGAAATGCAGCAGCATCAAGCTTAATGTACATGACTCTCCAGTTGATGCTAACTCGACTCATGTACATCCATACAAACCAATGCACAGTGTAAACATGTTTGCAGGGGGGGGGGGGGGGGGGGGTTGTTACGCGTTGCACATTGATTTGACTCGTCTGTGGCTTTTTCAAACATCAATGAGACTTTAATGATTTTCCTTCAGAGGTGACAAACGTCCTCAATACGTCTTCAGAAATATGCACGATGACGCATCGACTCTCCAGTTCTTTGTGAATTGCATGAATACAGCAAATCGACCCGGCACTGAACTTTAAACCCTCGACGCGTCCCTGATGGATGTGGCAGCGACAGAGAGGCTGCGGCTTTGAAGCTGCTGGTATGGGATCTATATTCAGCCTGAAGAACACGGTTCAACGTTCGGTCTCCGTCTTTGGAGAGTTCAGGAGTGAGTTTGTATTTCGTCTGAGTGGATAACACTGACAGGATAGATCCACCTGAGCAGGGCCAGCGAGGAGAGGCTGTTCTGGTTCGCTCCTCGCTGGACACGGAGTTTACAGCAAAATCTAACTCTCCAACTGAGAAGTAGAACACGAAGGCCGACTTTGATAATGTGAAGCCCGTCTGAATTCAGCGTGCATGAGCAGCACGGAACAAAACTTCCCCCGACTCGTTAAACGGAACGAGCCGATGGGGAAATGGTGAAGTTTATTAAGAGAAAGAAAATCCACTGAAGCCGAGTCATAACTGCACTGCAGGTGTAGAGAGCGCGCGGGGACAGATTCAAACTTAAATAAGCATAAAAGAAAGACTTCGTGTGGGTTTCATTCAACTTCTGATCTGGGATCTGCAGAACTGAGAACACGACGAGACGAGACATCCGCAAATCTGCCCTTTTCTGTTCATATCAACTTCACAATCTAGTGTGTGTGTGTGTGTGTGTGTGTGTGTGTGTGTGTGTGTGTGTGTATGTGTGTGTGTGTGTGTGTGTGTGTGTGTGTGTGTGTGTGTGTGTGTGTGTGACACAGGTAAATGTGTAACTTGTCCACATGAAGCAGAAGTTCAGTGTTTGTATGGAACAGGCCACTTCCTCTTTATCTGCCACATCCTTCAGTGTTGATTAGAAGAATATTTTATTGGATTTGAGAAATAATCCGTGAATTTACTTTAAATTCCACAAATAACACAACAAAGCACCTGATTGTTTCTTTAATCGACCAATCACTCTCACTCTGCTGCTTTTATCAGGGGAGATATCTTCCAACCGGCTGGATTCATTCGTTCAGTAACAGCAGCACTGACGTATTAAAGCTCATTGATTCACCGGCTGATTAACGTTTAATGAATCACTGCTAATGTTTCACACTTCTCACTGTGTCTGGAACGCATATCTCATGAACCATCTTATCGGTTACACACGTTTCATGTGTATTCACAGATATCGTGGGGGCTGATCAGCAACGTCCATAGAGTCACTTCCTGAGCTGAATTTCAGAGCTTTTATTTTTGAAAGTATTGTTTGAGGACGACTCATTCTGAAGTATCAACACAACATCACAAACACACACGTGGAGCAGGACTGGTACACGTAGATAAACGTACTCGTCACTATGTGCAGTATTTGAGGTAATGATACTGGTATCAGTATCACAACATCTCTAGTTTCACGTGAGGAACTGTTAGAGCGCCCCCTCCTGTCTAGATTGTTTCAAAGATCAAATAATCACATCATTTAACTAAAATATGAGCCGTGAGGACGTGATTCTCTTCCATCTCTGATTCCTCAGCTCAGCAGTGGAGCAGCAGTAGTTTAAAGATGAAGCCATTAGTGATGAAGTGAAACCCAACAGCTGACGACCACCTCAAAGCTTCATGATGCGTGACCCATGTGCGTGCATGAATGAGCGTGAACATTATTCTACCTGACGGAGCCTCGTCTCTGGAGCGTTTGAGAACCACACTGTTGAAACGCTGCTCAGCAGAGATCTGCCTCTGAAAAGCTAAGATCAGCAAACTGACGACGATAATTATGAACTGCCTGCAGCAGATTCAAAGTTTCCCTGTGAACCTGATCCACTTTGACCTGCTGCTGTTTGAAGAAAGGTTCTCTGTTCTCAAAGAACCAATCTACACGCAATTATGGAAATTTGACGCTTCAGTAACACGCACATGCACAACCTGACCACACTAAAGTCCAGCCCCACAGTTTTCAAACTAAATTGGGACCGACAGCATTTCTAAACTTCTCCGTTTAGTTTGAACACCAGGATTAACTAGATGATGCTTTTTCAAACGAGCGAAGTAATGTGGATGTCACATGTAAATAAAGATGGACGACATGACAGCTGTCAAAAGTGAAGCCAAAGCAGCTTGATCGCCTCCTGGTGGCTGCAGGATAGGTGACACACCCTGTCTCCTCCATGTTAGCCAAGTGGACATGGGGCAAACTACGCTGCACATCAAATACTTTCAAGGATGGAACTTCAATGTGCCTGTTCTTAATCTGAGGAAGTGACCATGAAACACAGCGAGCAGTTTACAGTCATCAGCGTGACAGTGTGTTTCTGCAGAAGGCCACAGAGGCAGCGCTGACGCATGTAGTGACACACACACACACACACACACACACACACACACACACACACACACACACACACACACACACACACACACACGCGCACACACAAACACACACACACACGCACACACAAACACACACGCACACACACACAAGGCATTTTGGCTCATGTGTGTAGAGATAAACAGACACAATGTTTATTAATGAGAGACGGGGACAGTGTTTCTGAGAAATATGTGAACTCTGACCTGCACCTCCGCTCACTGCTAACACACACACACACACACACACACACACACACACACACACACACACACACACACACACACACACACACTCAGCCATCCATCAGCCTCAAGGTTTCCTTAAAGAAAACAAGAAGGGGCCCCGCGTCGCAAAATGTAAACTCAACTAAAACGCTGCATTTAAAGAGACAGTGCAGTGAAACAGGTCCTTAACTAAACTTTTAATTAAAGTAAAAGTTATTTCTGAGTATTTCTATTTTCTGTCCGCTGGGGGGGGGGACACATGCATGAGGAGTTTCATTCCTCATGCTGTGTGTGTGGAGCAGTAGGTGACTCGTTTTAATCCAGCGAACACAGACTGGATTCTTCTGGAGAAACTGAATATGAATATAACGACGCCACATGTGGGGAAGTGTCTTCTCCTCCTTCCACCGGGGTCAGACCTTGTCTGGCGTTTGTTTTCAACCGCCTTCGGTGCCAGATGGGTGGTGTTTACTGCATCGGTGGGGGGCAGGCGGTGTCAAGTAAGTTGTCAGTCCCAAACGAAGGTCACTAAATAACCTGTCACCTGAACTCCGACTGCTCTCACACCACAAACTCCACGACTGTCACCTGACTAAATTATAAAAAACACTTTCACAACTGATATGAAACAACAGTATTTATTTCGTTGTTGCTTCACTCTGACAAAGCAAATGAATACGTAGCCTGGAAACCACCATTCCAGCAAAATGTGATGACCATCAGAGATTAGAGATGTCCAAACAAACAAACCTTTACCACATGTTTCTAAAACCAAGCCGGTCTAATTCCAGAGAAAAGAGGAGCGCAACACGCAGAGGACGCCGACAAACACGTCAACTATCGGATTGGGGAAGAGCCTGATGGACGAGATGAAGCAATAAACACAGATAGTAATTGACAGAAGTTGAAATGTTGAACAGAAACTCTGCTTCTTACTCGACTGGTTCCGAAAAAACAGAATAACAGCAACAGGAAACTTTCAAATCTGCATCTGCCTCTTAAGCATCAAACATCCAGAACTGAACTTGTGATACTGTGACATTCAACTTCCACTTTACAGGGTGAACAAGTCGGAGCGCTCATTATTCAGCAGCTGGTTAATAAACCTTATTTCCTCTTTGTCTCGGCAGTGGTTTAAAACAGTCGCTGTCCCCTGGTGATGTCACAAACCTGCACCACCTTCTCCTCAACAGGCCGGTGCACTTTCAAATCAAGGACAGTTTTGTCTATTAGCAGCAAAACAGAAACCACCAGTCGAGGTCGAAGTGGCAGCGCTCTGGCAATAAAAGTTTCCCCTTTTGAAGAGTCCTTCAGTTTTATATTCAACAACCCATTATCTTAAAAAATGTTCCCACACATTATTTCCATCGTTGCAGACGAACGATCAGCAGCTGAACCTCAAAATGTGAGAAGATCACTTTAAATTCTTGTGTTTTTTAGAGAAAAGCCTGCAGAGAAATCTGTATTAAGACCAGTAGCTTGTGATCCAGTGTGACGTGACTTCAGAGAAGTGAACAGACGAAGAATATAAAGGTGAAAACCTGCAACAAGAGGAAATATTTCTCCTCTATAGACATGAACTGAAGTCCGGACAGTTCCCTGAAATGGGGCTGTACGACAGAAATCAAACGTACGAGTCAGTCGCTCTTTTCTACAACTTATCCTGCCACTAATATGTCAGAGTGAGACCATGTGAGAATACAGCAGGAAAATGTTGCTGAGGTTTGTAACACGTGACGGACGTGAAACTGGAAGAACACACATATCTCAGGATGAAGACGAGGAGCCGTACACGTAGGAGACGAAGACGTCAACCTGGAAAGACGAGGAGGTTCCAGAGCTTTTAAATGACACGTTTTATTGCCGAACAATTGGAAACAATGAAGTTAGACAGTGATTCTCAATTGTCTTTTAAACAACCTCGACACAAACGTTTGAAGAAGATGAAGATGAAGAGGCTGTCGAGCCTTCGTCATCTCGTCCATCCTGGACACGGGCCAACAGGTTTCCATGAAGCCCGTCGTGAACTCGATGAACTCTGATTCGAGTGGACGAGTTTCACTTTAAATAAACGAGGTGAAGAAACTCACATCCTTCAGTTATCTGCACAAACGAAGACGCTTCTTCTCTTTTACGGAGGAAAAATGAGGGAAATAAAGGTTTTAATGAGCAGCCTCCGAACTGTCAGAGCGGCAGAACAGCCCATAAAAAAGCACTTAAGCATTTATTTACCACTTCATGAAAATTAAACTTCCGTGCATGTTCCCAGATCATTTCTCTAAAAATAGCAGCAGAGTCGTCGGAGGACTTGGGTCCTCTGAGGAAACGGTGGCGCTGTGGGAATAGAAAGTGCAGCGAGTCCACATGAGGCCGAATGTTTCCTCCTGAAAAAAGCTGTGATTATTGTGACTTTTGTTTGATAATCATTTATTGCTGTGTTTAGGTTGTTTGTAGTAAACTTCATTATCCATCGGAGGCGAGCATCTCGAAAATAAAGATGGAACAAACTACAAATGTTGCTGCAGCGACGGACAGTCTGAGGAAAGTGATGTTTCCTGAGCATGAAAACATTTGACACTCGTTAAATCATGCAGAGTCCGGTGATGTTTTCTACTCAAACACAACCACGACGTTCTTAAAACAAAACATTTCTCTGTGCAGCTTTTAAAGAATCTTCTTGTCACGAGAAACCAAATAAATGTCAACAATGAAGAACTCCCCGCTGACCTCACCGTGACCCATGAGCAGAAATCATCAGCTCATCAGCCACATCACATTTCACCGCCTATTGAACCAACTATGCAGACGGTGATAACTGAAGCCCTGAGCCGCTCGCTGACTTCTCCTCCTCCGAGCTCTGGATGCTGCCAGCCCTGCGAATGCTTTGGGTCTGGCAACCTGCCCCTGCGTCGACTGAATCATGCGAAGCACTGCGGTCCACTCAGTCTGTCAAAGACACTCTGATTCCTCTCAATTAGCAGAGCGGCAGAGTGTAGCCAACACACCGGGGGAACCTGCCAATGCCATTTATTTTTAATACCAGTTTATTAATGTTGTCTCCTGTTGTCGGAGGGGAACCAAACACAAGCTGAAGAGTTTAACAGCTATTAACACAGAGCTGTAGACCATTTACACCAGTTTATTTATTCTACGGAAAACCACTGAGCATGGGAGAGCTTCAGTCGTCATGGTTACAATAAAAAAACATGCAGTTAAGCCTTTAGTGAAGCTTCGTCATAAAAAAAAACGACTTTTATTTCCTGGTTTTCTGGCTTAAAACAAGTCATGTGGCAAACGGCATAGTTCAGTAGGTCTTTAATGGCGCCATCAGGAAGCAAACGGAGCGCACGCTTCATCTAACCGCCGCGTCCTGGTGTTGGGTCGCAGCGACAAGGACACGAGGAGGGAAACTAGAGGCTGCGGCACGTGGGCACAGAACCTAAACTCATCCATCTCCATGAAAACAGTTTAATGTGAAGGCCGGTTTCTCCTCGGTTCGTCCGAACCAAACGTGCTTTCTAATTATAGCCTGGGCGTCTCTTCAGGACGCCATATTGAGCGTCTATGATTTGTTTCAGTCCAAATCTTTTTCTGCAGCCTGGCTGTGCAGCATCATACACGAGTAAACAGGAGAAATCTCACTATTACACTTGATTTTCTGTTGATATCTGATGTCTTCATGTTGCGTGACGGCTCTTCACTGAGGGCCTGACAGCTTCCTGCTCTGATCAGTCCACGCGGCAGCCATTTTGAGCAGAAGTGCACATGTAAGATAAGCTGCAACAAAGTGCACATCACAAACCACCAACCAAAATGGACCCGGAGACGACGCAGGGCGGATGTGTTCGTCTTTTCAAAGGGACTCGCCTCAAACTGTAGTGACAGCCGGCTCCATCTTCCACTCCATCACAAGCTCCTGCCAATAATCCACACACACACACACACACACACACACGCACACGCACACGCACACACACACACACACACGCACACACACGCTGTGCAGAGCTTCATGTGCCGTGTATCGTGATCCCGACGTCACCCGTTGGTTTGAGCCGTTTTGAAGCCGCAGTTTGACATCTTGTCCGGCGCCATCTTGTTTTTTTGAAACCAGAAGTGACCACATATGGAGAAGCAACTGGTTTTAACATGGAGTCAAAAAACGAATGAACACGAGTCCATTAGCATGAAGCACCGAGTCACCACCACTGTTTGTCATGTGTCCGTCTGTGTTCTCAGAGGGATTCGAACGTTTCCCCTCTCCTGTCGTGTGTCACACACACAAAGAGAACAATAGAAACTCCAGAACAGGTTCTCGGTGCCACTGAAGGGAACAGGAAGTGTTCAACGACACACGGAGACGTGAACTACTTCCATATCATCACGCCCTAAAAATATGTTCATAATCACATGGACACTGTTGTTTCACGTGTGAAAAGTTTGACTCAATCATTAAATACTCAGAGAAGTCTCCAGTGGAGTAATTTATACTTCAGGTCCACAAATATACATGTTCATATATGAGCTATATATGATACTTATATATTTATGAACATTATGAGGAGACGGAGGCTCCATTTTGCTGCTCAAACCACCGGGGGATCGTTTTAAAGCTGAGTATTTCTTCCCTTTGTCTTTCAGCTCTATCTCTGGTGTCAATCAATAGCACTGCAGCTCTGAGCCCAGCACGCACCAGGAGCAGCTCTGAGCCCACCACGCACCAGGAGCAGCTCTGACCCCACCACACACCAGGAGCAGCTCTGACCCCACCACACACCAGGAGCAGCTCTGAGCCCAGCACACACCAGGAGCAGCTCTGACCCCACCACACACCAGGAGCAGCTCTGAGCCCACCACACACCAGGAGCAGCTCTGAGCCCAGCACACACCAGGAGCAGCTCTGACCCCACCACACACCAGGAGCAGCTCTGACCCCACCACACACCAGGAGCAGCTCTGAGCCCAGCACACACCAGGAGCAGCTCTGAGCCCACCACACACCAGGAGCAGCTCTGAGCCCAGCACACACCAGGAGCAGCTCTGACCCCACCACACACCAGGAGCAGCTCTGAGCCCAGCACACACCAGGAGCAGCTCTGAGCCCACCACGCACCAGGAGCAGCTCTGAGCCCACCACGCACCAGGAGCAGCTCTGAGCCCACCACACACCAGGAGCAGCTCTGACCCCACCACACACCAGGAGCAGCTCTGAGCCCAGCACACACCAGGAGCAGCTCTGACCCCACCACACACCAGGAGCAGCTCTGAGCCCAGCACACACCAGGAGCAGCTCTGAGCCCATCACACACCATGAGCAGCTCTGAGCCCACCACACACCAGGAGCAGCTCTGAGCCCACCACACACCAGGAGCAGCTCTGACCCCACCACACACCAGGAGCAGCTCTGAGCCCAGCACACACCAGGAGCAGCTCTGACCCCACCACACACCAGGAGCAGCTCTGAGCCCACCACACACCAGGAGCAGCTCTGACCCCACCACGCACCAGGAGCAGCTCTGAGCCCACCACACACCAGGAGCAGCTCTGAGCCCACCACGCACCAGGAGCAGCTCTGAGCCCACCACACACCAGGAGCAGCTCTGAGCCCACCACACACCAGGAGCAGCTCTGAGCCCAGCACGCACCAGGAGCAGCTCTGAGCCCACCACGCACCAGGAGCAGCTCTGAGCCCACCACACACCAGGAGCAGCTCTGAGCCCACCACACACCAGGAGCAGCTCCTCCATCCCACCCGGAGCCAGACCTGGTCCAACATCACTCGATATCTCCTCAGGGCCGCTGGGCGGAGCGGGTTTCTCCGAGCCAAGTGACACTTCTGAGAAACTTCTGGGAACGGAACGACAAACTCTGATGGGGAATTGGATTTGGTGGTTTTGCACGTTTCACCTCATTAACCGCAAAATGTGCCCATATTTCACGAGACTGACTCATCGGGTTTTGTTGTTGGTTTCTTACATGACTGAACTTTTCTAATTCAGGATGGAAAACAACATCGTTTCTCCTTTTCCTCTTTTTAAAGACGCTGTGTCAGAGCAGGAGGACGACTGCTGAACGCTGGAGCTCAGATCGAAGAGTCGGGTTTCAGCACAAAGGAAAAACCACGGATTCAGATTTGAAACTAGAAACATAATCAAACTGAAATATTGTCCGTATCATATTCTTGTTCTGACTAAATACCTACAAAGGTTGAGTAAACATATTTATTACCGCAAGTTCATACAGATGTTTTTATCAAGATGGGGGAGAATTATTTCAGCATTAGAGAGCAAGTACTATATTGGGCAGTAGAAGATTTCCGATACCAAAATAGCCAATATAGTTTGTACTTAAAGAAATGTACATGAGGTTTAATATATCACAGTTTATCTTTTCTTAATTCTTTAATCTGTGAAATAAAAGTTTTCATATCAACATTAACGCAGATACTGATATGACTGTTACAGATTAGTCAGGCGTTAATTGAGACACCTTCGGACGCCGCGGACGCAGCGTTACTCGTTTGCCTCCTCGAGCTCTTCATCCACTTTAATGTGAAGAATCGTTTTCAGCAGTTGAAACCACCACGAGACTGAAACAGCAGTTTCAGAGGTGGAACTGAAATGTGGCTGCGTCATTCTCACAACTAAAGAAAAGCTTCCTGTTTTAAACACGGCGACAGCTTCCTCTGTGAACGTCCTACTACTAATTCTACAACTTGAACCACCTTTGATATGTCGCACAGCCAAAGTTTTGCAGGACTCCCAATGTGACTCAGTCAGACCTGAGGACGTCTGTTATAAAAGCCCCCCCCCCTCCTCCTGTGTCCAAGCCCACAGACGGAGGTCGTAACTCTCCACTGCTTTCTGGGGACTTTCCTGCCATGTTTATGATCGGCTTTAACAGCTTGATCCGAGCGCACAGGAAAACATCAAGCACCTTCCCAGGGATCACCTTTAATATCTTCACATCAATCTGACGCATGAAGGGGGAGAAAGAGACGGACGTTTAAAGGAGGCAGCGAGTTGAGGTTCTGCTGCTGCCCACACACACCAGACGTCCAGCACACACACACACACACACACACACACACACACACACACACACACACACACACACACACACACACACACACACACACACACACTTTGCGCTCTGCAAGATCAAGTCCTCGAACGGCAGCTCACAAAGCAGCGGGTGACGTCACGGGGGGGTTCACACTTGGTCGGACCTCAGCAGCGTCTCTGCGGCCACGTTCCAACATGTGGAGCAAAGTTTGTCATCGATTAAAGTCTTTCTTCTGTCGATTAATGTCACAATTTCGAAACAAGCCGAACATGAGTCACGTGACTCCTGCCCACTTTCCATCAGAGCTCAAACCGCAGAGAGGAAACTGTGGTCGGCACCAGAAACTGGACTGAGCTTTTAAAACAGAAGATCTAACAACACAACTGGATCCGTTCCCCCAACAAACCAGAAACCAGAGCTGCAGACTCCAGACACTCAGACGTGTTTTCGTCCACCGGCCTGTCTGACCCCTGCCACCAGCGAGTCTGCAGCCCACGGCCAGACGCCGCTGGATCTAAAATGGACGTGGCGGGCGTCCGCTGTCCCCAGCCACAACAGTGAGACAGTGAGAGTGTGAGGAGCGAGGCAGCCGTGCAGCCGGCGATGCTGGGTGGCAGGCCAGACGAGGAGACGGGACAAAGTCGTCTCTGAACTCCAGCTAACCCTTAAAAAGAGCCGGGGGGGAGAGCCAAGACAAACACATTAGTCTGCACCACGCAGACGGACTCACTGAGGACGTGGGGGCAAGTCTGGACGGACTGAGGGGAGCAATTTGTCTCTCCGTTATATCAGCTGTGAGGTAACTGTGAGATTTACAGTTATTTAACAACGCAGATAAAAAGATAAAATACTAATTAGTTTTTCTCCATCCATTCATTATTATCCATGATATTTTTCAATAAAATAAATGTTAAAATATATGATACACAATAAAACATTGTAACCACATTGATTCTTATATCGATATACATGCATACACATATATACATATGTATGTAAATGTATGTGTGTATACATGCACATATGTATACACATAAATACATATATATTCACATAAATATATGTGTATATATATATACATACACACACACGTATCACACACTTAAATTAAAATATTCAAAATTTTAAGCTAGTTTTACTTATATTCTAAATAAAAATAAAACAAATATTACAATGATTCCTGACCTCGGGTAGAGTCAGATACTGAATGAAGGTGAAGGTTTCTCCACGTTTACAGTGATACAGTGAAATCGGATCCTTACTGTTACATGAACAACACACGTCCAGCTCCTCGCTGTGGACTTCCTCCCTCACACACAGACCCAGTGCTCCAGACAGGCCCTTGATCAACGTCTCGCACTTGAGGGAGAAATAAAAATCCAGCGAGAGATATTCTTGTAACTCTCTCCCTGTCGTCAGTTTCCTGTCGGTTGATGGGAGCTGACAGAACTGGGACTGCAGCACAGACGCGAGGAGGCCGAGCACCTACGAGTCTAAACTCCGCTGTACCATCTCATTATTTTCACACCGCGTCTCTGGGCTGTTTAAGATTCACGTAGTGACGAGCGCCAACTTCTACAGACGGGAGTGAAGCGAGGGGGGGGGTGATGAAGGCTGTGCAGCTCCAACACGTGCTCACTGCTGAGGAGATGTGTTTTCTATGTGTCTATATTCTCGTTCTTCTTTATTGAGCTGCCACTAGAAAGGATCCCGTGAATTCTGAAGGGAAAAACCTGTCAGCTGCTTATTATTCTCTAAGTTCTCCAATCGTGCAGCTGCTTTTTTACTTTTTAATGCATCTCATACAATCATCTATCTACTGCAGGTGATAGATATACTGGTGGTTCATCTTATCAGCTTCACACCGGCCGTTTGTGTTGTCCAGGGCCCGAGGAGGTGATCGTTCGATATGTTATTGAGGTGATCTATAATTCACACCACACATTGCATTCAGGACATCCCAGCAGTTAATGATCAGACAAAATCACAAACGACTCCGCAGAAGTCGAGACTTGTGAAATCTTTCAACGGGAAAGCTGCGTACTTTCTCTTTTCCTGCATTTATGTGTTTCATCAAAGAATCGTATCATTTAGTTTACAGCAACAACAAAAAAAGTACCTTCTGTGAAAAGCTCGTCATAATATTTCATAATCTGTTCCTCTTTAGTCACCAGTGCAGGTTTTCTGCCCAAGTCTGAAATACATGGTTTGATTATTACTATCTCACACTCACATCCGAATGCTTCGCCTGCGTCTCCTCCACAGATAAGAAGACAGGTGAGAGACATCGTGTCTGATCGGCTCTTTATCTTCAGGACTTCACATCCGCGAGGACCCGCTGAGCGAGTGGATTTGGGATTCAGCAGAGTTCATCCCCGCCGGCCACATATCAGATAATGTTGTCGCTTTGGGTCGGAGCTGTAATTTTCTGGAGGACGAGGCGCGATGTGACAGACGGCGCTCATGGTGAAAGAGCTGCCGAGGACGAGGACACGTCGAACCGTCGTCAAACCTCCGGCAGGGACGCGAGGAAGAGCCGGACGCCACATCCACTAATATTTCATCACTGTAGCAACACTGACTGTGAGACACGTCAAACCCCGGGTCGGACACTCGGGTTTAGCATCTGTGAACTCGTGTTAGCGTTTCCGTCGAGGTCGTCAGCTCCTGCTTCGACATCCATTTAGCGGATAGAACATGTTATTTTCTTTAAACTGTTAAAAAGGTAAGTTCTCTGCTCCACGTCGGCCCCAGAGCGTCAAACCTATCTCCGGCTTCTGTTGATGCTTAAACACAAAGTGACCTTACAACTGCATTCATCTATTTTTGGCCAATAGGGGGCAGACAAACAGGAAAACATGTTGACAGATGCAGCCGCAGAGTTACCAGCTGAAGACGTGCTGTTCTCACTTTGGACAAACACAGAGCAACAGGATCATCCATTAGATCTGCTTGTGCTCTCCAGTCTAATATTCACTGTTTTAATTTACTCTTTTTAATCACTAGACGATCACATGTTTTCAGCAGCGAGCTGGTTTCCTGGAAGAGGCGACACGGAGACACACAGAGACAAACGTCCACGGTTACATTCACACCTGCAGGCAAATTAGAGTCTGCAATTAACCTGATGCACTGGAGCGGGAGGAAGCCGGAGCGCCGAGGGAAAACCCACAAAACACAGGAGAACATGCAAACCCAACATAGAAAGGTTTAGAACGCACACGGCGCCGTTGTTACAGAAACTCAGTTAATGCAGGATTCTGCTGAATATGAATCCTCATATGAATATGGATCATCAGCCTGATACGATGGACGTGGATTGAATTTCCTTGCAGCACAGACAAAGCTGTCGTGACTCTTTGTGTTAATGGCAGTCGTTCATAGTCAGATGCAGAAAATGATGGAGTCGTTATATTAAACATTTAAATAAAATGTCGGACCTCAGTAACTCAGTATAACTCAAACTAAACGTCAGGAACAAGCTGAGGACCATGTTGCTGTAAACCCTCAGTGTTCTGTCACAAACCAAAATAAACTTTCAGAAGAGTTATTTAATTCACCGTGTCACGCTTCCGTTGACAGGAAATCTAAACATCCAACTTCCTGGTTTTCATCGACCCGGCGCGCTGCAGCGACGAGCGGCTACCATCCGCCGGCACGTTGCTCTGAAAGTCTTCAACTTTAAAGTGTGAAACTGTGGAAATGTTTGTAAGGGAATGAAACACTTCACGTCCTCTCTCCGCTGCCAGCTGCTCTGGAACAACTGGCTGCTGACGGGGGCAACTCTCCATGAAATCCACTTCCCCATTTCTCACCCAAACAGCTTCGATACAGACCAGAGCCGTCTGCAGCAGCAGCTGTGCTCCGGCTGCAGCTCAGAAGGAACCAATGAGAAGCAACGAGCGCGACACTGAATGAGCAGGAAAATACAAACACGTGTAAACAACCCAACAGTGAGTTGACCCGGAGGACGTTTCACTTCTGTTTGGTCTCAGACTTCCCACTGGGACGCTCATCGTCTCTGTTGGGCTCAGGTTTGATGCTTTAAATCACATTCTGCTGTAAAACACAGTAAAATCACATGTACACATCGTGGAAACGTGTTGGATCCTGGACAACATGATTCATAATGTATTCATAATTCAGAATGTTCACTCCTTCAGTTTGTGTTGTGAACGTGTGTGTGTGTGTGTCTGTTGTGTTGTGTTCTCTTGTCCTGTGTTGACACTTCAGAATCTTATATTATAAGTATATATATATACTTATATTCAATATTCTGTCACTTATAGTTTATGTGCAGAGCTTTTCATAAACAGTCTATGTTCATTAGACCTGGTTTATCTGCACTGAAGATTTTATATTTTTCATCAAATTAAACTTTGAGACTTTTCTTTAACACTGAAGCTGATATTTCAGTGTTTTCAACAACCGACACAATCTTCAGACCCAAGTCGACAACTTTTCAAAATAAAAGCTCTGTGATTCAGCTCGACGTGAAGCGTGGCCGCAGTAAAACTGGGTCAGGATCAGGCGCTGACTCTGGATCAGCCCTTGAACTGCCTCGGTGGAGAAGGGACTCTTGAAGCATCAGGTGCCAAACCCCCGGGCCCCACATGCTGGAAGTCACAGTGATGGGGAAAACCTGCACCTTAGATGAAGGTGTAGATTCAGAGCCTATAGCTCAGGTGGAGGATGGAGGGAGCGTAGAGAGAAGAGAGGGAGGTGCGGGAGCCGAGTCGGACTTGAACCGGCATCACTGCGGTTGATGGAAGTCGCTAACGCCGAGTCCCCGCTGCACGGAGTTCCACACTTTAGTCTCTTTCCTATGAAAACTAGAGACACTGTCGTAGCAGCAGTGGTGAGTCAACCTGCAGCTGCACCCACTCCCCACCCTCCACACACACACACACACACACACACACACACACACACACACGCACGCACACACACACACACACACACACACACACACACACACACAGAGGTAATGATACCTCGCTCGCCCTCTCTCTACTTGTGTTTGTCTCATACTAATAAACTACCTCTTCTTCTGTCGGACTAAAGTATGTGGACATCTTTGTTATGGCCCCAATAACTCTTTGTCCACATATATGTGTGTGTGTGTGTGTGTGTCTGATTCAATAAAGACACAGGAAAGAGTTGTGTTTGCAAGAGAAACACACACACACACACACACACACACACACACACACACACACACACACACACACACACACACACACCTGGAGAAGCCGACAGTGGTGCTATTGGATGAGTCACTCCTCATCGGGCCGCTCTTCGTCTTGAGGATGAATGGACGCGCTCAGGGCTGGATTTATGCGAGCCAATCAGCAGCCGGACAGACGGGACACATTACTACAGTCCCAGCGTCACCAGAAGGACACACAATCTCACAATTCATCCCAGTTCTAGAGCCGAGTTATTTGTGATTTTGTTTTTTTTTGTAGATTTTGGTTTTTTTGTAGAAGACGTTTGTGTGAAGACGGAACTGAAGCATGACACACATCCCCAGGCAGGGTCACATGGCAGTGCACGAGCCAATCAGGATGCACCATGAGCCCCAACTGGAGTAGGACACGCAGCACAAACTTTACCAGAGAGCTCAACGCACCGCACATTAAGAAAACATCCTCGACAACACGTGTGCTGCAAACACACACAACGCAACCAAACACAGACGACAAGTGTTTCCAGGGGGAAACGAGCTGAGCTAAAGTAGCACGGTCCGGTTCGTCACTGTTTGTGTCCCCTGGAAACACCTCCACCGTGTGTTTGTGTGTTTGTGTGTTTGTGTGTTTGTGTTGTGTTGAGCTCTCCGGGCCACCGTACATCAGTGAACCCCTCACAGACACTGCTCACCGAGCGCAGCAGATAAACTACGAACATGAAACCCAATTGTAGAACAGATTATGAGAGGGTTAAAATACCACATAAATACTGCAGTACAACTGGCAGTTAAAGTACTGAGTGGTAATCGTGTACTGTGATATAAGTACATGATTTATATATCATTATAGGAGATAGCCAACATTGGTTTGATACCACAAATGCATCATTGGGAAGAAAACTCCATTACAGGTGAATCTAAGCAGTTGATATGAAGATTTTTCCTCATTTAAAAAAATGTGTTCACTGTAATTTTACATTAAATCCTAATATTTGAACACATCTGAAATGAATCCACACAACTGAGTGTTCATGTTAAATAAGGACTTCAACAATAAATAAATAAATCTTCTGACTGACTCATTTCCTTTCCATCGACTAATAGATTCACCAACAGTCAACAATGGATCGATCAAAAACCTGATGAACAGCGTCACTATGATCCACTGATACTGACAGAGCGTCATTCACACACACACACACACACTCACACACACACACACACACACACACACACACACACACACACACACACACACACACACACACACACATACACACACACTCATTTTATCTCTGCAATCCTTTCTTTACTCCTTGAATAAACAAATAAACCGAGAATTAAAACCCCATCATCCTCTTCCTCCTCCTCTTCCTCCTCCTCCTCTTCCTCCTCCCCCTCCTCCTCCTCCTCTTCCTCCTCCTCCTCCTCCCCCTCCTCCTCCTCCTCCTCCTCCTCCTCCTCCTCTTCCTCCTCTTCCTCCTCCTCCTCCTCCTCCTCCTCTTCCTCCTCCTCCTCCTCCTCCCCCTCCTCCTCCTCCTCTTCCTCTTCCTCCTCCTCTTCCTCCTCCTCCTCCTCCTCCCCCTCCTCCTCCTCCATCTCCATCCCATTGACAGGCAAGGTGGCATCTCTCCCATCCACACCCTACACCCAGTGCGCATGCGTGCCGCGGCAAACAAAGGACCATGCAATCAACCGACGGATGATGGCGAATAAAGTTTGACTCGCTGCAGAAATCACATCGAGGCGGAGAGAGAAGAGGAACTCAATGTGTGTGTGTGTGTGTGCGTGTGTGTGTGTGTGTGTGTGTGTGTGTGTGTGTGTGTGTGTGTGTGTGTGTGTGTGTGTGCGAGTGATGGAGTGATGGAGGGATGGAGGGAGGTGCAGATACATCCCCATTCCTCCATCACTCCTTCCTCATCCCACACGCGCTCCCCCCCCCATCCTGCTATAATAAAAGTGCATGGATATGGAATCGTCCGTTCATCATCGTGAAATAACCTGGTTACAGACGCTGCGGGTGCGCGAGCGTGCCCGTGCGTGTCGCCAGTTGCATGCAGCCGAGCGGTGTCACACCTCCACACAGACAAAGAGGTGGAGCTGAGCTGCTTATTCCTCAAACTGGTCGAACTGAGTGGGAATTAAAACCCAGCTCCATCTGCGCGTCACACCTGAGCAGAACCAATCACTCACCAATAATCAATAATAAGAGCGCGCGAGGAGACTGTCCAGTTTGATCCATAAAAGTGAAAATGAGGAGAATGAGGAGTGAGGCGCGTGCCACCCCACCCCCCTTCCCCCCCAACACACGCACACGCACACACACACACACTGTACACACCCCTTTTCAAAGCTCGTTCACATTCTTCTCCTCCTGGATTAAAAACATGGAGGAAACAAGAAGAATTGTGGAATTGATCAATTCTCAGTTATTGTCCCATCCAGTGTGAGGAGGGTCCGCGCGCCGCTGGTCCGCGCACGGTGCGCCCTGGCTGCGCTCGCGGACGCATGGGAACAAGACAAAAGGGACGAAAAATATATAAATAACTTGCAGCGGCAGCGGGTTTTGGGGGAGAAAGGAGGAGAAAGGAGGAGAAAGGAGGAGAGTTGGCCGAAGTGGCGGCTCTTACCTCGGACTCTGAGCTGCACGCGCTCCCTCTGCTTCCTCCAGGTAGCGGATGCTGGGGTTTTATTTTGCGGCTTCTCCTGCGCGCCTGGCGGCTCGTTCCTGCTGCACGACGGCTCGGCTCAGCGATCCTCCGCCTGCGCGCACACGCACCCGCGCGCACGTGCACCCGCATGCAGTGTGTGCACGCACGCAGGGAGGAGGAGATGCACGGTCCAAATGTTGCGAGGAGAATAAACAACGAAAGTGTTTCAGTTTCTTCTGTGAGGCTCGAACGAGGTTTCTGTTTGTGTGAGGATTTAACTTCCGTATTTCTCTTTTTTATTCTAAGATGACAAAGAAGAGTCTCCACAGAGGAACGTGCGTGTCGCGCGTTTCTCTTACGATCAAACATGTTCTCACGCACGTTTCCCTGCGCCTCCATTCTCTGCCTCTGCGCGCCCCCTGCAGGCCAGTCCGAGCACTGCCTCACTGTCCCAGAGGACTTGTTGATGCACATGAAGGTTTCAAACATGTGATCAGAAGAAGAAACTCAATAACTCCTGCATGTTAGGATAAAACCGCACAGATCGATTTGTCTTTTAGAAAAGTTCACTTTCTGTTTGATATGGTGATAATATGAAACTTAATTTATACATAAAATCACAGTTACAAGGGGCTTTACAAGTTTACAAGGGGCTTTATGAAGGTAAACAAAAGGAAACAGGTCAAAGCTATTTGAAGATCAATCAGCATTAGAGCACAAAAACAGAAAAGAATATAAACAAGATAAAATATAATTTGATCTTCGCAATGTGGCACTTCATTCATATACGTATATGTATATATATATATGTATGTTTGCATCATTCTTCATCTTCTGCATCTCAATTATCCAAAGATAAAACAATATTCTATCATAATAAAGAAAATCCTCACATTTATGAATCTGGAACCAGAAGACATTTCACTGGGACAGATTCTTCATGTTATCAGTTGGTTGTTTCTGTAAACGAGAGGGACAGAGGGACAGAGGGACAGAGGGACAGAGAGACGCCATGAAGCTGAAGGACGTCTCACTGCTTCTTCACTGCTGCTGACGAACCACACAAGCTCCATTTGAACGACTGGAACCGTCTCTGCTCACAGGACATTGAGCTAAAGGCTGATTCCTCTGATGGGATCATGTCTCCTGCCACCGGGATCCGTCCAATCCCGAGGCAGCAATCTCTTCAAACCAGCCAATCACAGGAGGAGCGAGCACAAAACCACTTGAAGGCTCAAACTACTGATTCAAGCTGTGACAGGAAAAGATCCAGAACTCACACAGACGTGAATTTGGTTTCTGTGGATGTTCTGTTGTTTTTCCCATGTGACCGTTGGGGGCCTTCCTGGTTTTAAACGATGCACTACTTAAACTTCAACACCAGGTGGCAGCGTTTGCACAGACCTGAGATTTATTGAAGACGTCACCAAATAATTTAACTGAACCAATGAACAGCTCAGTAGAAGAAGAGACGGAGGTTCCCGCAGCAACTCTGTGACAAACTTTATCCAACCAGGAGCGAGAGATTTGATCTGTACATTTAATAAGTTGAATAAAAAGAAACCTCGTTGCCTCTGAAATGAGGGAAGTGAACCTATGATGGTGAATGACGTATATGAGTCAATATAATGAGACTGAGGTCAGAATACTCCACAAGTCTTAATCTGATGATTCATCGTTCTGAGTATTTTATTACATTTCAGTTTCTTAATTGGTTTATTGTCCTAATCTGGTAAATATCTGAATATTGAAGTTCATATAATCAAGTCATTGAAAATATGAGTATAAATGAAGGCAACATGTTATCTAGATGATTGCACTGGTTGTATTCAAAAGAAATTGATAAACTAACATTCAGATATTCATAACTGGGATTATTCATTTAATGAATCATTATATCTGTGGGGGGTGGAGGGTCCTGGGGGGGAAACCAGCTGATTGCAGCCCCCTCCCCTCCTGCAGGGGGTATGAGGGGATTAGGTGGAGACCTGAGCGACCCGGCTGTACCTGACCTCTGCTCCCAGCTGCTGGTAAACCCTGAGTGTTCTGAGATGATCCCACTGCCTCTGAACTAAATCTGACACACAGGATCCTCCAGATCCTGCAGATCCTCCAGATCCTGCAGATCCTCCAGATCCTCCAGATCCTGCAGATCCTGCAGATCCTCCAGATCCTGCAGATCCTCCAGATCCTGCAGATCCTGCTGAACCTTCTCTGTGTTTCATAACAACAACAACAACAACAACAACAACAACTACAACAACTACAACAACAACAACAACAACTACAACAACAACAACTACAAGTGCCAAAAACACAAACCAACCCTGGTTCCTGACGGAGACATCAGGCCTTAAAGAGACTTCTGCCTCCGTGTGCTGAGTTAAACACAGTTGTTCCCTCATGAGGAACATGAGGAACACAAGGAACACGAGGAACGAGAGGAACACGAGGAACACGAGGAACACGAGGAACGAGAGGAACACGAGGAACACGAGGAACACGAGGAACGAGAGGAACACGAGGAACGAGAGGAACACGAGGAACGAGAGGAACGAGAGGAACGAGAGGAACACGAGGAACGAGAGGACCACGAGGAACGAGAGGACCACGAGGAACACGAGGAACGAGAGGAACACGAGGAACACGAGGAACACGAGGAACACGAGGAACGAGAGGAACACGAGGAACGAGAGGAACACGAGGAACGAGAGGACCACGAGGAACACGAGGAACGAGAGGAACGAGAGGAACACGAGGAACACGAGGAACGAGAGGAACACGAGGAACACGAGGAACGAGAGGAACACGAGGAACACGAGGAACACGAGGAACGAGAGGAACACGAGGAACGAGAGGAACACGAGGAACACGAGGAACGAGAGGAACGAGAGGAACACGAGGAACGAGAGGAACGAGAGGAACACGAGGAACACGAGGAACACGAGGAACACGAGGAACGAGAGGAACACGAGGAACACGAGGAACACGAGGAACGAGAGGAACACGAGGAACACGAGGAACGAGAGGAACACGAGGAACGAGAGGAACGAGAGGAACACGAGGAACGAGAGGAACACGAGGTACACGAGGAACGAGAGGAACGAGAGGAACACGAGGAACGAGAGGAACGAGAGGAACACGAGGAACACGAGGAACGAGAGGAACACGAGGAACACGAGGAACGAGAGGAACACGAGGAACACGAGGAACACGAGGAACGAGAGGAACACGAGGAACACGAGGAACACGAGGAACGAGAGGAACACGAGGAACGAGAGGAACACGAGGAACACGAGGAACGAGAGGAACGAGAGGAACACGAGGAACGAGAGGAACACGAGGAACGAGAGGAACGAGAGGAACACGAGGAACGAGAGGACCACGAGGAACGAGAGGACCACGAGGAACACGAGGAACGAGAGGAACACGAGGAACACGAGGAACACGAGGAACACGAGGAACGAGAGGAACACGAGGAACGAGAGGAACACGAGGAACGAGAGGACCACGAGGAACACGAGGAACGAGAGGAACGAGAGGAACACGAGGAACACGAGGAACGAGAGGAACACGAGGAACACGAGGAACGAGAGGAACACGAGGAACACGAGGTACACGAGGAACACGAGGAACGAGAGGAACACGAGGAACGAGAGGAACGAGAGGAACACGAGGAACGAGAGGAACGAGAGGAACACGAGGAACACGAGGAACGAGAGGAACACGAGGAACACGAGGAACACGAGGAACGAGAGGAACACGAGGAACACGAGGAACGAGAGGAACACGAGGAACGAGAGGAACACGAGGAACACGAGGAACGAGAGGAACACGAGGAACGAGAGGAACGAGAGGAACACGAGGAACGAGAGGAACACGAGGTACACGAGGAACACGAGGAACGAGAGGAACGAGAGGAACACGAGGAACGAGAGGAACGAGAGGAACGAGAGGAACACGAGGAACACGATGAACGAGAGGAACACGCAGGGAGTGAATTCAGGTTCATATTAAAGCCACATTCCACTAATGTCACTCGTCTAAAGACTTGACAGATGGATTAATCTTTATATGTTTATATTTCTACTCTTGCATGGAGCTATTGTAACAAACACAATTTCCCCCTTGGATCAATAAAGTATTCCTGATTCTGATTAGAAGCCAGATTCAGTCAGATGATCCAACGCTTCACACGACTCTGCAGAAAACAAGAAGCAGCAAACATCACCGGAGCAAAACGTGAAGAGGGATAAATGCAACACGCCGAGGTGCTGGTCAGAAACAGTCTGACGCAGCTCGGGGATTTAGTCGTGTTAGTCAGATGCATCATGGGAACAGCAGCAGTGTTTACAGGCTTTGAACCTTGTGAGTCTTGTGGAGGCCTCGTCTGGTTTTATCAACTTGAGGAGCAGAGGAAGTTGATCTGTGTAGTTGTGGGGAGCATGCTGAAACACGCAGAGGTTCCCAGCAGCCCCTCGTCACTCACACAGATCGACCTTCCACTCAAACTCAACACCTGCACGTCCCCCCGGGGAAAGGGGGGGGGAGTGGAAGTGTCGTTAACGTGTGTTTGTCAGGGGGAAATCAGGGCGTCCAGTTTGACCCTGACTGAATCCTCAGGGCCGTGAGTGTCACTTAACCTCTGTCGGCGGCCGGGAATTAGAGGTCAAGTTAGGTGAGGTCGGATCAGCGAGGGCAACTAATGCTGCCGTCTCTTCTCGACTTCACACACAGTTTCATTTTCTTTGGACGGATCCCGACGTGAATTTCATCTTTTCCCTGTTCACACAGATCTGATGAGGATTTTCAGGCCAAAACCTTTATTCATGTAAAAGTCTTCATCTGTCGACTAATTCCACAAACTGTCTGAGTCTGAACCGTTCATCTCCTCAGCTTCACACTCGTCACGTGTCCGGTGAAGGTGACGAATTTGATTTGACATGTTCAATATTAATAAACGTTGAATACCAGCGGCTGAGACTGAGAAGCTACAAGGAAAAGTCAACAGCTCGGTGCAAACAGACAGAAACGACACTGCACCAGGTCAGAAGAGGACGTCCTGAACACAAGACACGTGCACAGCAGAGCTAAACAACTACAACAATAATAATCATAAACTTTATTTATAATTTATGACAACAAAGCAAGAAAAGTAAATAAAAACATGAGCACATAAGAGCTGTAACATGAAGAACAAGTACAAGTTTCTTCAGCAGGTATAAAAGTTAAAAATATGAATAATAAGTAAAAGAATAAAGCTAAACGTGGCACAGACATGATGATGCCACACGCAACTGAAGGAAATGGCACAAGTTGAGTAAACAGATGAATACTAATGAGGTCGTTGGAGCAGATGGTGAAATGTCCCTGTACCTGCACCTCCTCCCTGGGATTCAGCCTGGTGTCAGCAGGAGGAGTCAGAGGCACAGGAGCAGGAGCAGGAGCAGGAGAAGGAGGAGCTTCAGGATCATTGTCCACCGAGGACTCACTCTCTGAACCAGACTCTCACAAGTTTCCCCGGCCTGTCCTCGGCCCGCACGTTTGGCTGCGGACCGACACGAACCCACCACCGAACCGGACGGAGCCGCGGAGCGTCGTGACGCACGGAGGCGCGCACAGCGGGGGCGCACGGAGCCGAGTCCGCGCTCCGGGACCCGAGGAGCCCCGAGTTGGACTTGTGTGTGCGGGAGTGCGCGCTGCAGCTGTGACCCATGAAACAAAGAGTAAATGTTCCACTGAGTCCGCGCACGTCAGGGACCGAAGCCCCCGGAGCCGCTTCCCTTTACTTTGCTTGGAATCGCACCATCAACCCATGAGCGGGGTCGAGCGGACGCGCGGTCTCCTCACAGTAAACCCCCGGGGATTAAACTAACCATGGATAACTTCTTCAGGGAGGTAAGAAGCTTCTCTGTCCTGCGACATGTCCGAGACTCTGGACTTTGACTCTTTGACTCTTTGACTCTTCGTCTGACACATCTGACTCTTTGACTCTCTGTGACTCGTGAGGAACGTGTGTGTTGTAGTTTGTGCATCTTGGCAGCTGCAGGAGGAATGAGACTCGAGTCCCCTCTGTTCATTAGGACATGTTACAGAATGAATCAGATCAACTCCATTAGACAGAGTGAGTCAGTACTGAAACGTGATGAGTTCTACAGATTATCACCTGGGACTCTTTGGAGAATACCACACACGCGCATCGTGGCCGCCTGCAGGTACATCCCGGTAACGTCACCTCTGACCCACTGGGTCTGTGCTGTTTCCGCTCCTCTTTCCTCGTTTCCTCCCAAACAAACTTCAGTAAAGTTATAAATAGTCTGAATCGGAGCTTCTGATTGGTCGGCCAGCAGAGACACTTGTTGAATGGACAGTTTTATTTCCTTCCAGGACTCAGAATCCAACTCCAATGACTGGAGTCTCATATTCATACACACATGCATCATATGTAGAGAATTACACAGTAATAATCAGGATCCAGAGCGTCACAGCATTTGTTGCATCTGTTCATTTACAAGTCTCCAGAAAACTTCTCCAACTCTAACTGAAAACATCTTTCAGTGAATGTTCCTCCACTTCGTATTCGTCTTTAGCTTCGACTTTTTAGAGATTTGTTTTTATTAATATCTTCGTCAAACATCCCGTCATCAGGTGATCAATCGATAAGGACAGAAAGTTTGATAATTATCGATCAAATCGATGAATCAGCAGAGTCTTAACTGCTTCTACAGGCGTCGGAGTCAACACGTTACTTCCTGCGTCGGTCTGCTTCTCCCCCGCTCACCTGGACGCTCCAGGTTTCTGGAAACGCTCCTGCTGTGTTATGTGCTAAAGACAAACTCTGGAGAAAGTCCGGACCCGGTTGTGCAGACAGCGACTCGACGATGCTCTGAGACCTGCACTCCGCACATTTCCCTGAAATTTCCCAGAGGGGCTGCGTGTGAGAACGTAAATGTCGGAGTCAGTTGCTCTGGAACTTTTTCATTCCAGCTCCCGGGTAAAATGTCTGAATATGTGCGGAGCGAGTTTCTGATAATCAGCTTGCGTTCCCATACGTTTCATCGGCTTCCTGTTTGAATGAAAATCTGTTTTTCTTCTTCGTGGGGAAACAGCTCGTCCCGTCGTCATCGTAACTTTTCCTCTGGATACAGATGTGAGTTGTGGGACCAGTTTGTTGTGATGATTTCAGGTTGTGTAACAGTGGGTTTCACAGTGTGTGTGGATGAGGCACTTTCCCGAGTGGTGACTCATGGTAATTCTCTGTCAGTGCGGTGGACTTACGATCCACAGCTCTCTGTGATCACGTCGGCCAGGTAACGGCAGCAACACCTGAGTCACTCTGAGCGTTCGTCGTGTTCGTCATCGCTGCGGCTGATTGGCTCACGAGAGAAAAACAAACGCTGAGAGCTGGTTTCCCTTCAAACGGCGGCCACTCTGCTTCCTGGGTAAAGAGTTCCCTGCTCTCTCATTGGTGCGTTTTGAAAATCCCGAGAGGGAACAAGGGTCAAAGGCCACCAGACCCGCTGAGCTCGTAGGTGCCTGTGTGAGTAAAGCAAACACTCGGAGGTTCAACAGATTTTCTCTTCCCCCTGCAGCAGAGTCGTGTCGGCGCAGCTCCTCTGCAGCTCTCGCTCTGGAGAGAGAGGGAATATGTGCCAGGAGCAGGCGGGCGGCACAATGGTCTCAGATATCGTCCCGCCTGCGTCAGTATCTGCCAGCTAATCGCAGCTGAAACAAAGAGCCCAGTCTTTAAGGAAAAAGCCATTTGACAGGGAAGTAGAAGCAGCGTCCTGCCGCAGACACTTTGAGCAGGAATGTGAAGCGGGAGGAAACCGGAGCGTTTCATATTTATACTGAAGACAGTTGAGACCCACTGAGTCACTGTGTTGTTAAAGAGAATCGAACCCTCAGCTGGTTCACGCCTTCAGTAAACAGGGCAGACGGACACCCACAATGCATCATGGGTACTTCCTGAATCTACAAACGGCTTTGGACTCTGTTTGATGATTATTGTTTTTTCAGGTTTAAAGTGAAATTACAAACTTTTGTTGGTTTAATCCGGAGTTTTCGGGTCTTTGAAACTCAACGACCTGTTGATCCCAAATGTAATCATCAGATTTAACATTTTACAAAAAATCTTTAGTTTTTTGTTTAATCTCAAACTTTCATGTTACATTTTGAATATTGAGGAGCGTCACATTAACTCTTTGATGATTTCATTCTTGAAAAGGCTCCGTGTTTGTGTTTAATCAGCAATTTTCAAAAACTTTTTATTGTTTCATCAAATTCTTTATTTGGTATATAAACACAATTCCAGGTCTAATCCAGACTTTTTTCTAAACTTTTGAATATTATAATTTAATCCTGTGAATTCCTGTGTAGCTTTAAAAAAGGGTTTAAATATTAAAGAAAGCTGCTGTTACCACCTACAAAACCCAGGTGGAATCATTTTCATAAGTTTCATTCTTTCTGTGGAACAAGCAGAGTTGAGTTGCAGGAGTCGGGGGGGCTCCAGGAAACTGTTAAACTGTCAAACCGGAGGAGGAGCGGTGTGAACACGACGCTCTGAAGAGGGAAGCCGTTACTTTCAGCACTTTGACGCCTGCAGTCGTTGAAGAGCTTCAGAGTTTAAAGAGCAGGATGAGGATGAAACCACCTCTGAAAACTTTATATGAGCCTTTTTTTTAAATGGCCGACGTGTTTAATGAGGTCGGAGGTCACGTGCTTCCGCCTCACCTCCGCTGACATTTACTCTGAAGAGATGCAGCAAAGCCCCATTGTCCCAAACCGCAGAGACATCTCTAATTACTGAGCTGCAGCCAGAACGCTCTAAGAGAGACTATAAACAGAACCCAGCCTGCAGGGCTTCACCGCTCCGTCATTCCTTGAAGCTCGGTGGGTTTTCCAGGGTCGACCACGAGTCGTGTGCAGGCTTTGGTCCGATGCACAGAAACGCGTTTAACGTGTGGATCAGCGCAGGTTTGGATTTAAGCTGCTTATAGCGGATGTTTACGTGTCAGAGTTTCCTCGTTTATCGTGAGTTGTACTTCTGCAAAACGGTTTCCTCATCTTTTACTCTTGTTTATTTATTATGGTCGTTCCTTTACACAATGCATCGTGTAAACGGCAGGAGTCACAGAAGCTGATGCTGACAGTGATGTAGAGACATTTTTAAACTCTGACGACAAAGAAATGTAAGTGAGGTTTGATATTTTACAGTTAATAATAATAATAAACTTGATTATAAATAACTATAAGAAAAAAATACAATCCTGACCTTTTCCGGAAGCTTAGTTTTTAGTTTAAATCCCAACTTTCATCATACGCTTTAACGTTTTTTGAAAAACAATCTTTTGTTTTTTAAAGTTTTGAATATAATCTCAATATAATATAGATTTTATTCTTGAAAAGACTCCATTTTCGAGTTTAATCAATAATTTCTAGGTTTAATGTAATGACTTTTGGTTTTAGTCCCATAATTGCATCATTTATTGTGTTAAATCATAATTTTAATTTGCATACAAACAGTATTTCAGGTCTAATTCAGACCTTTTGGCTTTTAACAAATTTTTCTTTTTAATTTCCTGATTTAATCCCAACTTGTTGGATGAATATCACTTTACTACCTACTTAGAGAACTAGTATTGGGAACATAAACACTGACTTAAGATGTAATTTTCTGCATTGTTTATGCTGTAAAATAACAAACGCTGATATGTCTGTGAAAGGCTCATTCAGTCGGTTAGTTTACGGTCGAACTCGGCCCAGACGTGTTGCATTGATGTGCCGTTTTGTCGGAGGATGAACCCAGGGAGAAAAAGGTGAACCGTTACAGCAGCTGCAGCTCTGGCAGCCTGAGCTCAGTGCTGGCAGCGAGCGGCTTCCAGGTTTGAACTTCGCGGAGAGCCGCTACTTCATGGTCATCATAAAAGAGAAGACAGCTATACTTCCAAAACAAGCCTGTGAGAGTCTTTTTAAGATTCCTGCTTTTTATTGCTCTCTGCTTCGTTCCTTCTCCTCTCACGAGCTTCGGCCTCCTGCAATTCTCATTAAAGCCATAAAAAGCAAGAGGCCAGTGATCGAGGCTAATCGACTCGCCACAGCTAACGAAGGCCCTGCCCCGCTCCACTGAGGATGGAGAAGACAAACACCTGGTCATCACGACGAGGGGGACACGTATTTAAAAAGACGACAACCAAAGGAAATGTAAAAGCTAGAAAAATAAATGTTTGTGTAGGATTCTGATCCCTGGACGTTGTGTACTTTAACAGCTGGGTGTTACTAACCCTGTATGAAGTGATGATTACTATCATTGTTTTATGACCTGACTCAGGTTATCACTTCCTCTTCCTCTTCCTACACGTCTACTTCCTCTTCTCAGCTCTAAAAACTGAATTTACGAGCGGAGAAGAAGAAGTAGACGTGATTTCTGGGAAAAGAAAATTGCTTTGCGTTCTCACCGATGCCCGACCCGGCATTTTCCCGTCAGAACATCTGTACATATGTAGGATATTTATAAAATATGGAAGAGCATGTATCATTTTATTTACGCTCCGTAATTAAATAAAAAAGAAACGTTGTCCTCAGCTTCATTTTTAATTTCCACCACACCAGCTCCTCTGCTGTGTCACAGCCTCAGCTCCCTCCCCCGGCTCCTCCCAGGCTGAAACCTGACGCCTGCGAGCTGCGAGGAATTTAAACAACTTGCAGATTTGTCGTTTTGTGCACTGCAGAGCCCCCCCGTCCCCCCCGTCCCCCCCTCCCAGAGGACAACTGTGTTGGACGTGCAGCTGAAGTATTTTATACGGTCGGGACTTTGACAAGTGACCAATCAGAGACGGAGGAATTTGAGAGGCAAATAACCGTCACGTCTCCTGTGAACGTCCACGAGTCTTTGCCTGAAGGAGAAAGAGAAGAAGACGGTAGAACCACGGGAGACCAAAGTATGTGGACACCTTAACAAAGAATGTGAAGAAGCTCAAGCTCATTCTTGATCTCGGAAACAGCGACTTCACAGAAACAACAAATCCAGTCCACGAGGTCGACTTCCGCTGTTCCCTCACTGAACAGAACCGCCGGTTGTAGCCGAGATGGTTCAGTTGTGACCACAAGTGGAATGGAAACGTGTTCATGTGAAAACGGGTCACATTGCAATTCACCATACGCAATTACTGAAAGCCTTTGTTTGTGCTGAAGGGACACGACAGGAGCAAACACAACTTAACACTCTTTTCTAAAATATAATTATGTGTTGAATTAGATCAAAACTTCCCTTCGTCATGAGACTGTGACTTCGGGAAATCAAAGTCTGAGGCCTGAAGTTTCAGACCAAGACCGGAAACCCAGGAGTCTCTATCTGTGGAACACATTTCTCAAGACCTGACTCGTTTAGTCCACTTGCAGTTTCACCGACTCAAAACCAGACTGAAATTAAATAAAAAACTTTTATGATTTCACAAAAAGAAGTATGAGAGTTATTGTGACTGATCTGCTGTAGTTCAAGAACAAGAGATGAAACGTTTTCTCTCTCTGTCTTTTACATGATGATCAAAATGTCTGTGACTCTGATCAGCTCTGAAAATATGATGATGATGATGAAGGTGAAATATCGTCACTAAATCCGTCGCTTTCCTCTCGTCTCTTCCTCCGTCTGTAACTCTTTGTTTCTTCTTCACCTCCGTCTGCTCGCTCTACAAAGTCTCGTCTTCCTGCCGGATGCTCCGGACATTCCTCTGGACCCTGACACTTCCTGACCGCTCACTCTCTCCAGCTCCCAGCACACGTTCAACAAGGAGGAGTGATTTCATCTGTCACTCACACTGTGCTATGAAATACTTATGTAAAGATTGCAACCTCGTCAAAAGCGAGATCCTGCAGGAGCTGGACAGAGGCTTCGTCCACAGGAACACGTTTTATTTTTAAAACTCGTCCTCACTCGGAGGTTCCTGGGGAGACGTAGTTTGAAAACTGCAGGCTTTGTGTTTTAGTCTGGACGAAGACACTCGCTCCCTGATCGGGTCCCGACTCCCAGAGGTGAACACAACCCAGGTGACGAAGCCTCGGTCCACAAACATAAAGATCCCTGCTCTTGAATCTCGTCGTACCTACGCCAACCCAACTCGGTGGCAGCATGTGAATGGGTCAGGAAAGATTTTCTTTTTAGCTTTGGTGTGGATCCGGATCAGGAGACGGATCCAGGATTAGTTTTCACATTTTCAGACATGTATAGGAGACGGAGGAGTGTGTGCGATTACCCGGTAGAGGTCAAGTAGAGTGTGAACGTTCAGGTGTTCACGGAGGTTTAAAGTGTGAGAGGTGGTTCAAGCAGCAGCTCGTGACCTTCACCATCCCCTGACCTCCCGGTGACCTCCCTCATAGAGCAATAGAGTAATAGAGCAGAAACTCCATTAAGTTCATGTTAAAATCCGTCACTCCTCCTGTATGTGCCGTGTCCTGACGCACTGTGCACGCTCTGTGCACAGCTCGGGGACCTCGGGTCATTTCTTGGTTCGGTGGCTGCAGAGGCGAAATGTCAAACATCCAGTGGAGTGGGTTTTAATCTGAGGAGCTCTCCGGACGCTAATCCCTCCGTCCTGCTGCGATGTGGTTCCCCTCCGTCCACAGGCTCAATTAAGAGCAGGAGAGGAAGGAGCCTGTTTGATTCATCTCCACTGATCTGGGTTCAGCAGACCTGCTCATACAAATACTGACAATCTGTACTCTTCATCAATTCATTCATTCGTTATTTCTGGTTCTGCAAAGTCTTATTAGTTAGTTTCCTCATTAGTCGCCTCAAATAATCATCAAAATAAATTACTAAAGTGAATTATAAGAGTTATTTCTAGACACTTTCATAGAAAACAATCAGAAACTGGGTTTATTGCCAAATAGGTTGACACGACCAGGGAATTCGCTGTGGTGTGTTTGTGCTTGAACATAAAATAAGGGAAAATATAAATACTAGAGAAAAAGATCAGTGCAATATGAACGATGGATATTTACAATTACTTTTTTCTATGCGACCAATCAGTTGAAGAGTCGAGACGATTTAAGTTGAAACAACAGAAACGAACTCGGGGCCTTCGGACAACGTGTTCCTCCACTAAGGCTGAAGAACTTTCTCACCGTGTTAAAAAACCATCTGCTCCGGAATGTGTCAGGTTCTTTGGGTCATGATCACAAAGTGATATGTAAATCATAACGTCTCTGGTGGAGGGAAAACTGCGTCAGTGTGGGATTCATTATGTTTATGAGACACATACACTGACAGGCAGTTTACACCTCTCATACACAAAGCATTGTATGATACACACTGATGGAGACACACACACACACACACACACACACACACACACACACCTGTCAAACCGCTGTAATGATTTAGTGGAAACACCTGCAGGGAGGAAGCCATCTTCTTTTAGTCCGTTCCCTGCGGGGCAGAATAAAACACGTTTAAGGGCGAACACGTGTGACGGCAGGTGTTTGGTCATACATGTTCCTTTGCTTCCATTCCCAGTCTGCTCTGATTGGGATTGGTCAACTGCTTCCAGCGCCTGTGGGACATGTCGGCCTCGGCTCTCACTCTACCTGGCTTCGTTAGGGGGCGTGTCTCTAGTTGTCATGTGACATCATGGGACTGACTGAAAACGCACAATATGTCAAACTGTCCACGATGAACCATGTTTGAGAGAATGAATTGAATCGTCGTCTGGATCGTCTCAGACAAACCAGTCTCCTGGTCGGGTCTGAGAGAGAAGTGGGAGGGAGGTTATCTGATCCCAGATCTGTGTTGACAGGGGCTTCCTGGAAACCCCCGTCCACAAACACACACACACACACACACACACACACAAACACACAGGATAGGCACAACCCAAAAAAACCAAACATCCCATTTCCACTCATTAGCTCTCTCTCATGCGATCCTCTAAGGCCTCCTCAGGATACTTAGTGCTTCATCAGACGAGAGCTGAAGAGCTGAGTCATTAGAGATCGGCCTTGGTGCTGTGCGGAGACAAAAAGGCGATCGGAGCGTCTCTCCAGGTTCCTGAAGCCCGTTAAGAGTTTATCGCTCTTTGGATGATCGATCCACGGCGTCTCTTTGGAATCTCACCCTAATGTTCTGTTGTGTCTTCGGCTAAAGGGGTTTGGACTTCCCGAGCCAGGACGTACCTCAGCGGGTCGTTGGATACTTGTCTCGCTCCCCGTCAGTCTATCCAGTCTGTGAATGTTCGATGTTAGTGAACGAGGAAGTCGGAGGGTTGAGGGAGAACGTCGTCTCTTCTGAAGAGTGTCTCAAAAAACATCACAACCCTGCCTCAGAGCAAGTGGAGGACGGAGGGTCTGTCAAGAGGAAGCACTTAAATTAGAAATAAAGAAAAATGTCTGTGAAACTTGGCTGAATGTTTTTCGTCGATGCGTCGGCTGCACATATTGTTTCATTGATTTCACTGGGAATCGCTGCTTCCTGGGATCTGGACAGACCGGAGAACAACGTCTCGATGTAGAACAGCAGGTCTGGTCAACAACGTCGTTGTGATCATGTGAGCGGCCGTCCTCTTGTTCATGTGTGAGGAATGTTGGCTGATGAACAAAGAATCAGTTTTTGTTGGTTTTGCTGAACTAAAGTCTGGATTCTTTCCGCGTGACTTGGTTTCACATGATTTTTCAACTGGAAACAAACACAGAAGCATCTTCTCAACACCAAGGCCCATTGTAAAAATCATAATATGATCTAGTGATTTGTTTCTTCTCTTTCAACTTCAACGATGAAAAATGAGCAGATTTAATCAAGATCCACTGATTCAAACCTTGCTTTTTTGTTTTAAACTTTCTTCATTGAATCCCTCCAGAGAACAAAACAGTTTCTAAGTTCAGTCTCATATTCAGACATGAACTCCGGAGACTGTCTGTAGAATTGGGTCTGGACTTTCCAGATGGGGGGGGGGGTGGAGCAGCAGCCAGAGGTTGGGATGTAACGTATAAATATAAAAGTTTTTACCAGGGTGCTGGCAGGAGAAACTCAGCAGAAAGTCTGGAGCCGGTTGCTCAGACATTTGCGTTCCCACATTCAGTCCCTCTGGAGAACGTCTGGAGATTACCCAGAGTTCAGTGCAGGTCTGAGAGCAGCTTTCATGTCAGAGTAAAGTTTATCAGCTGTCGAGAGTCGACTAATTTCTCCCTTTGAGCTCCGATGCTCTCGAGCGAGGTTCATTCAAAACCTTCTCCTCACGCTGTTTAAAACATGGTGATTCAAAGACGCCTTTGAGACCCAATGTGTAAAACACTCCCTTTTATTTAGTTTACTCGTGCACGGCAGAGTAATTCTTATCTAATTCAATCCTCGCCCCGCCACTTAACCCAGTCCCTCGCCGGCCAAGCCACCAGAACCATTAGATGGTCTTTGCCTCTGCACTCAGTGACTTGACACGTTTCCAAAAAAGCCATAAAGTCATTGGAGGAAGTTGAGGGTGGAAGCGTGTCCCCGGATCAGGCCTGTTCTCACAGTAAAGCGAGCAAACAGCCCCAGACAGAATAACAAGGTTATCTCTGCAGTTGGCCGGGTCGAGCGGCTTCAAAGGGGATTTTCATACCTGGAGATCAAGGCTTGTTTCCTCAGGTCAGATCTGTCGGAGTCGTGGGGGATTCAGAAACTAGAGGCAGGAGGTGAGAATGTAGGTCAGCGAGGACGAGACGAGACGAGAGGATTTGATTCGGTTTGGGCAGTGGCGTGCTGGAATGTGTGTGTGTGTGTGTGTGTGTGTGTCTTCAGCCTTATGTTGTGTTTGGATACAGAGGGACAGTGGACTCGTGGATCGTCCTTCAGGGGTGTTATAAAGTTCTCGTAGTGCCCGGACCATCACAGGTCAGAGCTCATTCTTAAAGGGGAATTCCCGACGCGCCAGGTCCCGCCCCTGCTGCTTTAACGAGGCTCCACCCCTCGTCTGAATGTTCCCCACACTTTCCCGTTGACTTCCCATGACGTGTAGATTGCATGAAATTGTGCTGCATCGGCAAAAGCTCTCGATTCAAATCTCGGCTCTGCAGTTTTGTTCTTTCAGAGCAACTGAATCCACGAACGCTCTAAATCCACTTGAGGGTAAATAGTCAAACGTTAATGTCTGAAAACGGGTTCAGATTGACGTGAGTGTGTTTCCTGTTCATAGTGATGAAAACATGTAGAAGGAGAAGTAGAAGAAGTTCTGACTTTCAGATCCAGCACTGAAACAACCTTTAACAGGCTGCAGATCAGGTCCCAGAGAACTGCAGCCTGAATCTGTGCAGACACAGTTTGTTTCTCAGGGTGAAACCGACTCCTTTCTCCTGTAAAACAAGGCGTCTGTTGTTCGTCGCCAGGAGAAAAGCGGAGAAAGGAAGACGGTATTTATATTCTGCCCGTTCGCTCGCTGCGAGGCTGCGAAACCAGCGCCAGGCGACCACAGCTGGGAAACACATGGCAGCTCTGGCCTCAGCTGCCAGCCTGTAACACACACACACACACACACACACACACACACACACACACAGTTGTGTCTTTTCAGACGACGTTACTTTTTACTTTTTACTCTAACTCAAACCTTCACTTTAACCTTATCATAACCTGCCCTTACCTTAAATTTACATAATTTACCTTATGGGGACTTGCTTTTTGTCCCCATACTGAAACTGTGTGAATAGATTTACGTCCCCACAACATGAGAAATCCTGTAAACACACAAACACACACATGAGCATGGACTCACAACAACACTAAACAACCTATCCGCACGTATTGAAATTGTACGTGCACACACTTCTCTTTCTCTTTGTTCCTCTCCCGCGCTTGCTATCACACAAATGTCTCCCACGTGCACTCACATTCTCTCGTGCACACTCGCGCGCAGCAGGAGAAAGTAGGTCAGGTGGGCTTTAGCGAGGGGAGTCTGGTCATTTCCCCCCTTTTATGGGCCCAAGTGTTCCTCAGTGGTGGAAACTGGTCTGAGCTCAGTTAGTTCAGCAGCGGGTCAGCTCTGACCCGGAGCTGCAGATCGTCACACGCTTTACTTTCCTGCGCTGAGCTCAGAGCTCCTCCCAGTTTGGTTGCGGCTGCGGAGACGAGTCGCTTCTCGTCGTTGTGGCGACTAATTAGTCGCAGGCCACATGAGTAAATCACAAACTGCCTTTTTCTGCACATTCTGCGATGTTCTGTTCTGAGTTCTTCTTCTTCTTCTTCTTCTCCCTCATCAACTCCGCTTTCACCCTTTTAATGAAAAACAACGTCGTGCAAACAGCCCAGCGTGGATCTTGACTAACGGCTCTTGGACAGGAAAATAACGCGGCTTGGCTTCGAGAGGAGCGGGTTCTCCTGCGGTCTGGAAAGTATCTGTGCTGTTACGATGAAGACGAGAGATGCTCAAGACCCAAGAAAAAACAATAATCGATAATCTGAGGGCAGAAATCAAAGACACACTTGAACTGTCTGTTTACACATTGTTTCGGGACGTCCTGCTGACAGTCCGTCCGTCGTGGAAGTGAAAGTGTAAATCTGGTGAAATAACACAGCAAACGGGGCTGAAACTAAAACTATGCAGTCTCATTGTTTCTCGGCCGCAGAGCCCTCTGACTAGCACTGGCACACAAAACCCCCTTTTCTGTGGATGCTGCATGTTTGACTCAGAGCAGAAAACAAGAAAGCTGCTCAGCCAGCGTAACTGAGATGTCAGCCTCGGTTTGTTGGATTCATGCAGTCGCTTTGTTCTGCAAATCACAAACAGCTTGAACACGCCTCCTCATTCAGGAACAACCAGTGAAGAAGAGGCGACTCTCGCACCTGCTGCTGACCTGTGGGGCCGACTCATTTTCAGGGGGAAGCTGCAGGTTGATTGTCAAAGCGTTTTGATCGCCCCCTGCTGTTTTGCTGCAGTATAAGTCACCCTCCATGTTAGCAGATGGGACATGGACCCAGCTAAAGAAAAGTAGACGTTTGTAAAAGGTGGTTGACTCATGATTGGTCGAGCTCCTGTGTTGATGCTGCTGCTCCATCCCCCCCGATCGCTGAGAATGACGATGATGTTTTTGTGTCGTAAAATATGTTCATTTTAATGTTTGAGTTACATTTAAAAGTTGCTAAATCCATTTAAAAAGTAGCTCGAGTTGCTTTAAAATAGTTTGCAAATTTGTGGAAACGTTGCTTCATCATGGTTGACTCAGACGTTGGACTCATCTGGACTAACTGGTATGAGACAGGACCAAAATGGCCGCCCCCTGCATTAAACATATTCCCCCTGAAAAGCAGGAAGGCGTTGGACAAAGACATGTGTCCAGACAGGAAGAGCAAGTCAGAATGTCTCCACTTCAAAGCTGTGTGTTTTCAAAGGGCTTCTTCGAATCTCTTTTGAACACGTCCATCGTTCTTGCGCAGGATAGAAGTGTTTATGTTCTAGTTGGGGGGTTAAAAATGTCTCCGAGTTTGTTATTCCTTTTGCCCCTTTGTTGTTTCATGTGGCCGCCGTGAGGCCGAAAGCCAAAAGCATCTTCTCAGTCGTGTGTAGCCGAGCCAGCGACCAGGTGCCGGCTCGGAGGTTTAGATGACGAGTCAATTCAAAGACAACAAAGAGTTCCTCTGGCTGAATAAAAAGGGACCCGGTGTGCAGGTGTCTGCACCGAGTCTGAGACCGGCATCACACCTCCACCTCTTCAGTCTGTTTCCCCTCTCGTGCCTGGGTACAGGCTTTGTTTCCTGATTAAAAAGTTCAATCTGCCGTTGATATACAGACGTGTAGTAAAAAACAAAACTGCAGCGACAGCTTGTTAAAGCAGGATTTAAAGGTTGTTTCCACGTGTGTAAAATCAGCTGAATAATGTCAGCGTTTTGCTTTAAGAGGCAGATTTAATGTCAAACAGATTGCAGCATGTTTTGATGAGTCATTAATTATTGGTTAATAAAAACTCAAACACTCAACCAGGTGACACACAGTGAATATTCATAACTTTCATAATAGCTCAGAGCAAAGTTGTAGATCTATGAATATGTTCCACTGTACTTCTCATTGACACAGTTGTGTTTAATACAGATTCAATTTTAAAAATTGAAAGACAACAACAGTGTCTCCAGTACTTTTCTGGTTTCGGTGACCGTGAGGTGAAAGTCCGTGACACGGCCCTGAAGTGGCGTCGAGATGGTGAAACCTCACACACACACCCTGCTGAGTCAGCCAGGTCGAATCCTACTGATCCACCCTGGAAGACTGGAGACACGTTCAGACACGGTGAGGGACGGTGTCGAAAGACAAGAAGGTTCTGATTAATGTGGCGTTTTGAAATGTCTGCATTCGATATGTTCTCCGTGGTCAAAGTTTGTCAGGGAGTTTGTTCCTTCACTGAACGCGTCGCAGCGTACACACGTGGTCCGATGACAGAAGGGATTTCTACATATTTTCCGTGTAAATCCTCCCGACGCAAACTGCAGGTTCACACTTCACTTCTCTCGGGGAAGTTAAATGTCTGACTCATGATTATCAGCCTGACTTCAGCTCCGACGTCAACTACACTTCACTACACTCAAATTGCCAGGTTTGATGAAACTGTATTTCAGGCAAATGTGAGAAAGTGATATTTATTTCAAGCTTTGACCTCCTGCTGTAGACTGGAGGTCGTCGTGGGATCTCCCGGGTCCTGGTCAAACCGGGCCCATCACACAGCAAACATATTTAACAGGTAGAGGCACTGACATCCTGTCTGTGAGCTTGTTGCTCCTCGCTGCTGTGACAGCTCTCCTGTTGCCTTCTGGTCTCTCACAACTCATGAAGCCGCCTCCATGTGCTTTCCCCCCCGGCGGTTCGATATTCCCTCGACCAAAATGAGATTCCAAGTTTCTCCCGACACGGATCCACCCTGCAGCTGCTCGCCAGATCCACCACGACATGCCTTTTAATTATCTGCTGAGCAGCTGAGGAGGACACACAGAGAGAGAACTACAAGTCTCTGAAGTCTCGAGGGTTGAATGTGGGAAAGTGTCGTCTCTCCATTCGGCGATTTGTAATTTGGCTAAATGGCTCCTGAGCCGACCGACAACCTGTTGAGAGGTTGCGTCCTCTTGTGTCAGTATCACGGTTTTGGCTGCGCCCTCTCTTTGTGCTGGATGTTTCCTGATCACTGACAACAGGAGGAGGACGGAGCCGACGAGCAGCTGCTTCCTGCGGAGCCTCCAGTCAACACCTCTGCTCTCTGACACCAGAGTGTGCCGGGACACGTGACCTCTGACCCCTCCTGACAATGGCTCTGTTAATAATTCAAACCAACCAGGTGCGTTGTGTTGTCGACTGGGTTGTGAGCTTTAAGTGCAGAGTGACTCGTGTTGAATTGCTTGTTTGAGGAGGTTGGACGCTTTCCATTCATGTTATTCTATACTAATGAATCATCTCTGGCAACAAGACGATGGTGTGTGTTTTAAAAGAGTACGTTCGTGAGCAGAGAGGAAACTGTCCCTGCCTGAACTCCCACTCACACACCAGTCAAGGGATGAAAAATAAAATCAAACCACACTCTTACTTTTCTGACCATTTCTAAATTGAGTCTGGGCCCTAAATATATTCCGACCACAGAGCCTCTGAGCTAATGTTGAAGTCGTCATCGGCAACAGAATGAGGCGCAGGAGCAAGAAGCAGGCGGAGGGCGGAGAGGGACGCTTGTTAAAAGTTGATCCTGTGGTCAGAGCGAAGTCCTGGATGAAGATTCCAAAACAGGGTTTCTTTTGTTTTCCCACGTTCGAGTAAAATCTGCTCTTTTATACATGTTTCTGACGAAGCATTTCTTTAATTGCTACATCAGGATAATAAGGTTCTTCTGGAGCCTCTTGGCAAACGGTTTGTTCACGCGGTTGCTTTTGTTTTTCTCGTTATGTTTCCCTTGTTTCCTGAGCTCAGGCGCGCACGGACGTTTTCTGGAGGGGCTTTTTGTGTGAGAACGTAAATGTCCTAGTCAGCTGCTCTGGACATTTTCTGGAACAAATCCTGCAGGAAGCTTCCCAGTGAGCGAGTGGACGTGTTGACGAGGTTTCTAACACGTGACGGACGTGAAACTGGAAGAACACAAACATCTCAGGATGAAGAAGAGGAGCCGTACACGTAGAAGACGAAGGAGAGGAGAGGACGCCGGTGTGGATGAGCTGTAAACAACAACACTGATCTTTCCACAGCAGAGTTTATACGTCATGTCCGGCCTCCTCTTTTTGGCAAAAGCTCTCTCTTCTTTCCAAGTTGACTTATTCGGAAGCTGAGTTCACGAACGCTCTTCGTCCACTTTAGGGAAAATGTTTGTGTAACGTTTGGCGTTGTGCGTACAAGGATACAACAGATGTCCAACATCTGAATATCAGCTCAATCTGTGCTGTAGTTTAATAAACACCCCATGAAAGCAGCTTCATCCAGACACTGTCAGTGAAGCCGGTAGTCAGTTCAGTCTACTCAGCATCCCCTCGCAGCGTCTGATTGGCTGCTGTGTCCATGTGCTCCACATATTCATGTGACAGCAATGAGTTACGGATCGTCCACAATAGAGCTTGTGTGTGCACATTTACTGTAGTTGTGTGTGTGTGTATGTGTGTGTGTTTATCGCTGTCTGTTGACCTGGTTTGAGTGTGATAACCACAGTCATCCTTTCTCTCATCATCATCTTCATCATCCTCATCATCAGTCGTCCTTGAAACTCCAACATACATCATATACACTGAAAAGCTCGGAACACGCAGACAAAGCCTTTCGCACAGGTTTAATATTCCGTGACAGCTTCTCCCCTAAATCAAATTACAAAGAATAAAACTTTAAACAATGACTCTTGACATGAGAGCAATTTATGGAGAGGAAGTTCCAACAGAAACAGACCCACAGCAGCTTTTAATAAAGAGGATGGATTATGAAAAAAATGCCTGAATATTGGGAGGGAGCCTTGTGTCGGCCGGATGTGGCAGCAGAACTCCTGACTGCCGCACACATGGTTTCGTTTAACCCCGAACAAGCTAACAGCCGTGTTTCACATTCATTTGTGCCTCAGAAAAGCTGGAATTTGGCTTCTCTGCGTCTCGGTTACAAGCCGAGTGGGTGTGATTAGGCTGTGATTGAGTTCTGTTGTTCCGCTGCCACATCAAGGAGCCGCAGATGGGAGGAGGTCTTCTGCTGTGTCAAGTCTTTCTTTCTCTTTTGCATACTTTTCATTTTGCCCCCCCCCCACCCCAGTGATTCTCATAAGCTGTCGAAGTCCATAGGTTTGCCTGAAATCTTACAAAGTAAAATGCAGTGAAAATACAGCAGGAAGAAGTCTGGAAAATCAGGGGCATGTGTTTGTTTGTTATTTATCGTGTTTCTCTCTTTTATGAATCTTGTATAGAAATGAACCTGCCGACCATTTCGCAGGTGTGTGGGGGTGCAGCTGTTTGAAAGACTCGTCGTTCGTTCACGGAGGCGCTGACGTCTCTCAAGTCGGATCTTTACTTTGCTTCAGATTTCCATAAATGACATGTAGTGCAATGGAACCAATGTAGAGCTCTGACTTTCCAAAAGGGGAAGAAATCAATTTAATAACCTGTCATAAGTGGTTGTAAAGGATCTTTATGTCTTTATGTATTATCTTTCTACATGTGAGAGGAGTTTTGTCCTATAGACTGATTCCATTTCAGTTCATAGCACATGTTTTTAAATTAGGTTCCACCAATAATGTCCACTAACTAGCTTTCAGTTGACATGTCTCCTTTAGATAAGGTCAAAAGCCACAACTCAAGCATCTAATGAGACCTTGGATTAGGATTTATTCAAAAGTACAGTTTCCAAGCTCAAGTAGGAATGTGTGAGCAAAATGATTTAAAAAATCCACAGATGTTTTGACAACTTGTGTTGTTGCCGTAGACTCTCCTCGTCTGGTGCATTAAACCACGTGAAGCAAATTATAATAAATATTTGATCAGACGTTTCACACACACGATCTAATGCCCCTTTGGTATTTGATGCTGTTTTTGTGCACCCTGGCTTCGCTGCAGCTCTGCAGGGGATCTTTGCCCAGAGAACATCACCCACCACCCTGAACTCAGTCTAGTTTGGAGAAACCGTCTCCACACTCTGATGTGAAAGCTCCTCATGGATTCCAGGCTTCAGCTGTCTAAGGTAGAAAACTGCTCACTGCACTGGGCGGTTAGGAGGAATGCAACATCTAATTAAGGGGTATTAAAGTCTGGCAATTTAATAAGGGGAGCTGAAGTGAAGGCAGCAGTTATTATGACAGATGATGTGGATGCGATCTTCTGAGAAAGGGGTTCCAAGATGGGTTTTTTGTCTTTTGTCGTGAGTTGTGCTCCCTCGTGCGACTTCAGCAAAACCTGAACGTTATTCCAGAGCTAGCCGACTTCCTGCTCAGACGTTCTTTCCTACCTCAGAGAACTTTCTGCCTTAAGTGGATTAAGAAGGAGATTGGCTCCAAAAGATAAAGAAAGATTGACGGAAAAACATTAAAGCAAGTTACATTTTAAAAAGGTAACATGTGTCCACTATCTACATAAGGACATTTAAACTGTACTTTTGAGCCTTGCTATAGGCTCCACGGTTGGAGGCTGCTGGTCAGCTGGTCCAAGGTGCATCAACACCACGTCTCCTCCCCACGACCGCACAGACTCCAAGGGACATTTGCAAGATGGCTGCGCCCATATCTCAGATATTCTGGTTTCATTTTTGCACAGTGGGAGGAAGAAGATTTGTTATATCCATCTTTATAGCGCATTTATAGATGCCGTCCTTCACTCGTAGCCGCAAAAGAGGCTACACCCTCACCTCCTCAGACACGCCGGCCGTCACGCTGCACCGATAATCTGCTGCTGAGCTGTGAACCGACAGCAGGACGGCCGTGTGTAGTATCAACAGTCCCTGATCAGTTGTGTTGTGTGCGTTAGGGGGGAGCTTTGCATGAGTCGCACACATGAAGGTTAATGCATTGCTTTGTGAGTCACGGGGGTTTTGCTTGTGATCATGTGTGCGTGTTTGTATTTTACTGTGAGAGTGTACTGTAGTGCATCGATACCCTGTGAGTTCATGCTGATGTGTGTGTGCACTTGAGTTTAATGATTGTCCTCTGTGTTTGTTTTGGTGTGTGTGTGTGTGTGTGTGTGTGTGTGTGTGTGTGTGTGTGTGTGTGTGTGTGTAAGAGGGACCAATGAGGCTCTCCCAGACCTTTCCAAAAGTAAATACGTCGAGTTTATCAGTTCCCACAATCCCTTGCTCTAACTCCGTGTGTCATTCAAATCTAAATAGCCTTCGGTGTCGTCCCACGTTGACAAAGGTTCAAAGTTGATTTGCGCTCGCTCACTTCCCTCCTGGCTGCGTTTCTCACACGACACTCACTGGTGTGTGCATTGTTTCTGTTGTGCTGTCACTCACCGTCATCCCAGGGAAGTGTGTTGAATACTTTCAGCTTTGTTTCCCTTTACCCTCAAGGCCCCAAATACTTGTGCTGGTTTTGCAAAAGCTGAAGATAACAGCTGGAACATGTGGAGAGCTCAATCTCACCCTCGGACGCAGCGCAAGGCTTCGGAAGCCGTGCATTTCCCCTGGAGAGTAAAAGAGATGACATCCTCTCCGTCCGTCCTTGGTTGTGTCAAAGAGGAAAACTGTCAGACAAACTCTGACAGAAAGGTTTCGACAATTTGTCTGACAAACAGTCCGAGTCTTTGCTCTGCAGCACTTTAATTGTGTGTCTGTCTATACGCTGGCTGATACATTCAGACGCACACAGACGGTAATCATGTGAAGTGAGACGGTTCCTCGCTTTAACCTTGATCGTAAAACACACTTCCCCTCCTGAAAGTTAATGGTTAATCCCTCAAATCAGTCGTCCATGTGCTTATCTCCCTGAGGCAAAACAAAAGGCCTGATACAGACGTCTGCAGACAACAATGGAAGAACATCAGAACCCGGACAGAGAACGTGTTCGCTCTCCGTCTGCTGCAAATGGCCGCTCGTCTGGTCACAGGCTGCGTGAGCTCAGAGGAGGTCAGAACAAATCCTCTCTGATCGCTGCACCTTTTTGAAATCACGTGACCGTTTCTGAAGAGGTTTCGAAGGACTCATGGGTCATGAAACACAAAGAGTCACCATCACACCTGCACTCAAACAGTCAAGATCAACCCCCCCCCCGCCCGCCCGCCTCTCAAACATCAGATAAACGTTGTGTCATGAGCTGCTTGTGATCCGTTGTTCACCTTTGTCCCTTAAAGCATCACGCTGCACTTTCCAAATAACTGCCTACATTATGTTTTTTACTGCGTGTGGCACAGCTGCCTGATGTGTGAAGGGAGATGGCGTGATGAGCATGAGGGGCTTGTACAAACAAGAAGGAGCCGATGTGTTCCAGTCGACTGACGGAGGGGAACCTGCTGTTCTGCAGGGGGGGGGGGGGGGGGGGGGGGGTCTAGTTTGAAAGGAATCACATGAATTCACAGCATCAGAGTCTCTTTATAACGTCAGGAAACATTCAGGAGTTTCTGTCTCAGTCTCTAGTTTCAAGTCTTCTTCAAACAGCTGATGTTCATTTAGTGAATTCTGATCATTTAGAGTCAAACAGACCATAAAGCACCGGATGTGTTGGGGGGGGGGGATACCACAGAGTGATTGACAGCTAGTACCGTCCAATGGGTGCAGGTGGCAGGTGTAGGTGGGCGTGTCCTCAAGCTCTCAATCAGGCTCCACCCCCCCACACTCACAAACCAATGGGTGACATCGCGTTGGGTTGACACCCCCCCTCACCTTTTAAATGAGAAGGTGGAGGTAGCTGAGAAGAGAGGGGACAGCGTCCACTCACCCACAGACAATGTGAATATTCGGCTTCTGGTCATAACTGTTGACCTTTTAAATTGTCTACATTCTGCATCTCACTGTTTCATACCACCGCTGCCCCCCCCCCCCCCCATATGTCGTATATGTGGGGAATTTGTAGGCAAAGTAATGGGTTTCTATTTATACTCAATATAATATTGTTTCACATTGAATCCTCAGCAGAGAGCTGCTGAGCTGCTGCTGCTGTAGACACATTTGAAGTTCAGTGGTGACCAGATGAAATCCAGATGGTAGAAAACACCTGGAGTGTGATGTACAGTAGATTCAAACCAACCACCCTAACCTGCCCAACGAGGATGTTTGCAGGTTGAAAGCAGACGGTGCCAGTTGTTTGCAGGAGCAGCAGTGCACCATCTTCCAGAGAACATACCAGCGGTCGTGTCGAGTCCCAGTTTCAGTGTTCGGCCCCCACATCCCGTTGAAGGCTCTGACAGAGAGGATGGCTGTGGTTCGAACACAAGACTCTGTTTGTTACGGCAGAGGAAGTGGAATCTCTCAAACGAGACAGCTGCTCATTCCCGACCCCAGCGGCGTACGAACGCTCGCAGCAACGCAGATCCTGGTGTTTACCAGCCCGCCCCCCCCCTCCCCCGACGGCGTCCCGCAGTGAGAGCATTAGTCAAACATGTCAAGGTTACCGACAGGCAAATACACGCTGGACACGGGTCACTGCCTCGGTGGTACCAAAGCATTCTGGGAGGGAGGAGGTTGTGCTGTTGTTGTGACTCTGATCGGGAGGAGGTGTCAGGATTGAGAAAGTCCAGAACTGAGCATCTGTCTGGACAAAAGACTAAAGACATCATACAACTTGAAAACTGAAGCAGAGAAGTATGACATTTTAACGAATGACAATCAGGATCATTTTATGCTGATTTCAATCCAGCGTCCGGTGCCTCGTTCACCAAACGATGCAGGAAGCTGCTCTGGTCCACTCTTGTTTTGTGGTTTTATTATTGGTGCGGCCCAACGCTTATTCCATGTCAAAATATTTCCTAGAACAGGACGCTGCCCTCAGAACGCGACTGCTGCCATAACAGAGAAACGAAAACATCAGGTCACTGCGGAGACATTTCTCCACTTAAACCAAACACGGTGTAGGTTTGTTTTTCTGACTTTAATATCCTGGCCTGCTTCTTTCTGTCTCACTGACCCCGACACCTCTGCTCTGTGAGCTGGTTCACTCGGCTCTGAATGAGAGGCTCGGAGGTCTCAGAGGTTCAACAGCTGGGCCTTGATCCACAGCTCCCAGTCCCAGTTGGATCTGTTTAGTGTCTCCCTGCTCATGTGTTGACATTAGCGCGGCCGAGGCCCAGCTGCCTTCCATGTCAGTGGGATGGCAGAAAGTCCATGTGAACCCATGTTTTTTTCCTCCCATATCCACAAAGTTGTTGGTGTTGTGTTGTGACGTCTGCTTCTAGAATATTGTGGCATTCATTCCAATGACGGTCGATGAAAATGGGTTATTCTCAGACGTTCATAAGGTGGTTTGCCGCCCATCTTTAGGGACTTTAAGACTTAAGGAACATTAATAATTCAGGACTTTTCTCAGCCCAATCAGATGGAGTAGGAAACTGCCTTTGTGCACGTCCAGGGGCGTAACAACAGGGTTGGGAAAGCAGGCAGATGGGGGCCCCTGAGAACAGCTGATTACGGTACTCCATAGTGATAATTGAATTCTATGATCAGTTATAAAAAGTAGACTGCAATGACGCCATGGTCAGAAACTCTCTAAAGGCTCATTTATTCTGTCTTTACATATAAAAATACATCTGTAGATTAACGTTCGTATGGTTGTTGCAATACCTCCACTAGAGGGCAATGCAGAGGTGAACGATTCTGACATTAAACATGGCGGAGCTGGAGGAGGTGCGCGGTGAAGGGCGGTGGTCAGACTCGTAAAGTCTCTTCTCAAAGGGTCATTGTGAAATATTGGCTACACTGTTTTTGTGTCAGACCTAATCCAACACTGCGGATGATTTGGCGGCTCCCTCGCCGAGCTGAGCGTCTCCCGCTGCTGTTTGGTGTTCCTCCATTAACAGGGACCTGGGTCCTCGTCCTCTTTGGCTCATCGGAAAGTTCAAACGAGGTCTTTGATGTTCAGGGTTCAGGCAGTCGGTGGTGATGAAGGAAGGAGGGGAGGTGAAGCAGAGGCTTCTGGCACAGAGCCCGACTGTAGACATGGGCTAGTAGCTGTGTGTGTGTGTGGGGGGGGGGGGGGGGGGGGGCAAGGGGCGGATGGAAGGAAAGTAGATAGTGTGCCACTGTCTTGAGTCGTCTCTCTCTAGAGGCCGGGCGGCACACGCTTCCCACAAAGAACACGGATGTGTGTGTTTACATGTGTCGGGTTGTTTGGTGGTGACAGAGCCTTGAAAAGTGTGTCAGTGGGGGGTGGGGGGGGGGGGCGACCCCTCTCTGCCCTTCTCCACCCAAACTTGACGCAAACATCAGATTCCTCCGGTGGTGCACGTCAGGAATGTCCATATGGCCTCAGCTGGTAAACAGCACACGCCTTCTCTTTGTGCACGTTACAATGGGACATCTTCCTTTGTTTGGTCCCTTTTTTGTGGCATCAAAGAGCCTCTCGTCCACCGGCGTCCCAATGAAAGGCTTTCTACATGTCTGTGGACTTATCCTGTCTGTATCCCCCCCCCAAAAACAATGACAAAACAGAAAAACTGTGAAATAGAAATTAAAAACGACAACATCCAGAACGTCACTGAGTCAAGCACGTACCTCCGCCAAGGCCCAGCAGATCAAGTTTTCCTTTTAAAGTCCGTCAGACAAAGTAAAGAGATATTTGTTTGACGTTCTGTGACCAGGTTGGGATCAGTGGCTCTCTGATCCACTGCTGACACTGCAGACGTAAGCTTTACTGTGTGTGTGTGTGTGTGTGTGTGTGTGTTTATCCACATCCATTCATGCATCATTCCCCCCCCGGCCAGGTGCCCCTCTCCACCACGCTATGGTAGAAACGAGGGCCTGTGGGTCAAAGGTCGCTCGTATGCGCGGTGCTTGGAGGGAGGAAGGGTCCAAGCATCCCACAGCACAGCGTTTGTTTTTCCCATTAGCGTTAGCCTGTCACGCTAATGAACAGAGGCACATGTGGCTCCACGATCAGAGGAGGGAGTCCACTCAGGTCTCCAGCTCGGTCGTCAGCTGTCAGTCCCACTTTTCTGTGTCCTCGTGCATCACAATCAGAACTTTTTGGTCATGCGATCACATTCAAAGAGAAATATTTAACTAAACTGAGACGGAAACTTTCAAAACGCTCCGTCAAGACTCTCTGACTTTCTTTGCAAATGTCTCCAGATCCTCTGCTGCGTCGCCACAGAAACTGTGGTGATAAAACATCCCGTTGCTCGTCAGGGGGGAACCACTGTGTGACCAGGAGCAGTAAACTTCACAGGTCAACAGGAATAATAAGGAACATGCAGGTTTACTGGCTGCAGGTAGAGAGCTCTGAAACCCGAGACCCTCCTACTGGCGGGAGAAAGGTCAGTGCCTTGGGAACGGCACCGCATGGAGATGAATATATCTTCCTGTCAGAGCTTAATACACCGTTACATGAGCTGAAAGGACATAAATACAACATGTTGTCGAACAGAAACAGGAAGAAGAACTTCACAACGGAAAAGAAAGTTCACTGAACATTCCATCACGTTCTTTTTGTTACCAGACGATTTATTAGAGATCAAACCCAATATTAAAATTACACCATTTCACAAAGGACTCAAAACAAGATATGTCAAAAATAAAAAGTCCTACAAAAGTTCACGTAAACGTTATTATCAAATACATTGTTTACTTCAAGTACGAAGAAGCATTTAATGGAAATTTACAGTACAAGTACCTTAACAAGTCCTTTGGACTCTAGAATGTCTGTGGAGCGCTGAACACATTTACATTTACACCCCAAATACGAGCATCGTGTGTTAGCTGGGTTAGCCTACTGGGCTTTGGGGGGGGGGCAAACAGAATAACTGTCAGGTTTAGTTTTCTCTCAAAGCTCGGTCAGGTTCGGACCAAGCTGCATTCCAGTGCACGGCCATGTTGCCATAAGGGTGTGAATGTGATGACGTCACAGAACCGCGCTGCTCACACGTGAACACTGGAAGTGGTTTGTGAAACGATCGGTCGGCGCAGCAGGTGAAAGTGAAAAGTCCTGATGTTTACAACAGGTTTGAGAGATCATGTGAATTCTCTGCCTTCTGGATAACTGTGTTTTCACGATGCTGGTTTTTCAGATTGGTTCACTCACCACATCCCAGTGTGTGTGTGGAGTTTGGATTTAACGTGCCTCGTTCTTTCTTCCTGTGCAGGGTGACCGGGTGTGGTTGCGGGAGGATGAGCAGTACCAGCCCAGCACCGTGTCCTCTTGCTCCGGAGGGGTGGTTGCCTTTGCCACAGACTACGGCCAGGTGAGAGTCCCTCGAGTCCTGTTCACATCGGATGTCTGTTCTCTTCCTGAAAGGTTTCAGTGGTGGTGGTTCTCCTCTCTGTGAACCCACACATGCACACACTCTTCCTGCAGTTTCACGTAAGGGATTCTCTCGTTCCTGAGATCGACAGCATCATTCACACTTGAGTATCAAACTTGGGGATTTCAGCTCGTAGATTGTCCTACTAGTTGTTTTCGTAAACCTCCAAGACAGCAGAGGCTTAGAGAGGTCTACTCATAATTTAGGATCAGCTCAAGATGGAGTAAATCCTCTAATCCCCATATGCTTCTGCATGATTCTACTTTGATGCACGTGTTGTCAAAACAGCCGATAGAGGAGGCGAGGGACATATGGAGCAGGGGTCACAGGGGGACTTATGTATTTAAGTTGGTTATTAACAAGGAACAACTATACAAACTCTTCCGGAGGTTCGCTGCAACACAAGATATCTTATTGAAGTGAACTCACTCACTGGATCTGTTTTGTATGTGAATCTTTGCTGTGACTCTAAATTAAAGTGATCCCAAGAAGGGCTCCAGTTTGATGAAGAGGATTTGGGACAGGGGCACTGAGGTGCACTAATTACAGTGTTATGTCCTCAGAGGTTTTAATTTGTCAACTGAACCCTAAGTCTTTTGACGACGTCATTTCACGGAACCTGTTTAGTCTGAGTTCAAACACGATTCATTGTTTCCCCTGCATGTGGATTTCCTCCTCTGCTCATATCGGTGTGGACGTCCATGGTTCACTGCTTCTGATTGTTTCAAAACGTATTAGTGCGGATGAAGACCCAGAGAGTCACAATCTCAAGATTCTCAATGTCTCTTGACGTGAAGATTTTGAATACCTGCCACCGACTCGCCCTCTTAGGCCACATCCACATCACACTACGGTTTAGTTCGAAGACGAATCAGCTCTGCTACGGAATCTCTGGACGTCCACACTTCTCCAGATCTTTAGAGTCACTACAACAGAGAAGCTTGTAAACGCTGCTGGTCCTGTTTTAGTTTGAAAACTCCGAGGCTGCGTTTGAATCTGGATGAGCAGAAACGGAGATGTTTGGAAGCGATGACGTGGACGCTCTTCCTGATTGGTTCTTGTTAGTCACGACGTAGCCTCCTCTGATTAGTCAGCTTCCTGTCACATGACCTCATTCATGAAGAAATCAATCAGCCTCATCTTCCGGTGAAGAACACGACATCGACCCTGTGTCTTTGCTCAATGATACAGCTGTTTGCATGTTCACCTGCACGCGTGAGTGGTCATGTGATATGTGTTTTCAGGACGGGGATGAAAACCGATTCGTAGCCAAAACTCTGAGATCGTTTTAGTTTAGTTTGAAAAAAGTGACGCCTTAAAACCCAGGCCAGAAAACCGTCTCCTGTGTGAGGTGTCTGGGTGGATTCACTCCGCAGCACCCTCCTGTGCCGACAGCTTTAACAAAGACGTCCTGTGTGTGAGCGGCTGAGGGTCGCTGCCAGAGGACGAGGTGTGAATGTGAGCGCTGAAGGATTTAGGGTCATGTTGAGCTGGCGTATTGTCCTGAAGATTTACTGGCAGATTAAGACATTCTTATCACCGGGCTCCGACTCACTCAGAGACTCCATCAGAGCCGCTGGTCACTGAAGCTAATGACGCTCCGCACCACAGTTTACCCACTGGACACTCCGTGAGGTGCTGAGCTGATTCACCTCCAGGTGAAGGGTTGGGGTTTTCTAGCCACACAGTGATTCTTCTCTGGCAGTGACAACCTGGGTCCGACTCCACTTCTACAAGCACCATGAGGTCGACACTTGAGCCGTTTGAGTCCACTAGTGGTTGAAATGTGGCTCAGACTCAAGGCCTCCTGCAGAACATCTCAGAGTCCATCAGCTCCCATCTGAGAGGAGATGAGCCTCTGGAGGCAACGGCCAAACCCTTAAAGCAGTAAATCCCTGTAGTGTGGTGGGTTTGGTGCGAGACACCGGCTCTTTCTGGTTAAAAAAGGAAGCAAAACAGGATCTAACAAAAACCTATAGGGTCTTAGAAATCAGGTCCTGAAACCTCCAGTGACACAGGAATCCCCTGTTTGACTTATCATCCAGGTTTATTTATGGATTAACTTCTTTTACATTATTATAATAATTGTGTGTCAGGTCTTTTATTTTCTAAGGATTATGATTATTATTATATCATCAGTAGTTCTTTCATGAGTGAGCCTGTGAGCTGTCGGGGGGGTCGCAGGGTTCCTCTTGTCTTGCTCGGGTTTCAGTGTTTTTGACGGAGCAGACAGTCTCCTCCTCCCGAGCTGACTGCAGGACAATGCAGCAGGAGATGAATGGTGATTCAAAGTGCAGCTGTTGCTTTTGATGAGGAAGATGAGGATGCAGGGGGGGGGGGGGCGCTGGGTTACCTGGTCGACTGTCTGACAGAGAGTGTGGGGGGGCGGCGAGGGGGCGGCGAGGGGGCGGCGAGGGCTCAGTTTCCCCTCCTGACGACGCATAATTAAGAGTTTCTTTCCCGAGTGATCACTGGCTGGAGAGTCAGAGTCGTTATTAAATGTGGTCGAAGTGATGACGAGAATGATGCGACTCCACCAGCGTCACATGAAACTGCAACTGAACTAAAATGTAGACAAACAGAGATGCAGGTTGAAAACAAAGCTCAGCATAAAGGGAAGAAACACACACACACACACACACACAGACACACACACACACACACACACACACAGAGATAAAGATAATAATCTGACAAATTCAGTGTTACATTCAAAGAAAACTGTCAAATTTACGTATAAGTCAGGGCTGGACGATATGAACATATCAATATGGATAATTATCACAGTAAATGTCACATTGTTATTTCTCTTAAAGTTCTTTATTGTCTTTATGGTTCATAAATGATGTGTTGTTTACACAATGCATAAATAAATATCCATTTATAGTGAACCTTCCTAACTAGTGACGGCTAAAATGCATAAGTTTCATTATAAGAGTTCCTCGGTTCCTCAGGATCATCTAATTGCCTCCAGCTCAATGAGAACTCACTTTTCTGATCTGTTCAAGTAAGAACAACAAACTTCATCCTGGCAGATCCTGGAACAGCGCCTGTTGTACAGCGGTCACGACCCACCTCCTCTGCAGCGCTGTCCAAGGGCTTTGTTTCTCAGGGATTTACTCCCGTTAGCATCTGTCGCTCGGCTTAGCGCCCGGGCCCCAGCGCTTTGTTCCCGAGGCGTGGACCCTCCTCGTCCCCGCGAGGACAACTGGGCCAATTAGAAACCTAATGAGTCTCCACGGTAGGCCTGCGGAGACTGTCTGAGAGGTTCTACCGCCAAAACGTCAAGGTTGCATAGGGGGCGCTCATGAGGTGGTCCAGAATGACTGGGGGCCTATGGAGCTAAAGCAGAGTTATGGGGAAACAAGTGGTCGTGGTGGGAAAGGGAAGCCAAAGTGTCGCCCTCTGGTGGCTGGCTGCACTGCAGGTCATAAAGCCTGTCTCCTCCATGTTAGCAAATGGGACATGGAACAAACAAAAAAAATGAAAATAGATGTGTAACACATTTTTTACATCAAGGATTGTAGGTAGTTATTATCACACTGATGTTTAATTAGTTACTTGATGGTATATAGATTGGTTATGATGTCATGATTGACAGCTGAGACTGACTGCTGATTGGTCGAGCATCTGTATCGTCCATCACGGCGCCGCTCCATCATCAACACTGCACCGACTCTCACTCCAAATAACGACTTTCCCCCAAGATGTCAGCGTTCGTATCCGGGATTATTCTGGCTTCATTTCTGGATAGTGGGAGGAAGTGGAGCCGCGTCGTCCATCTTTATTCACAGTCTGTGGTTTTCAGTGTTTGAGGAACAGGACGACAGGTGAGGGTGTGTTTACACTTGCTCAGCTCCCTCTCAGGACTTCAGGGCAGATTGAACTTGTTCAACTGTTGAATGCAAACAGTGTTTGCTCTGAACAGGTCTAACAAGTCACTTATCTCCTATGTAACTATCTCCCTCTGCACAGGACAGTCTGTGAAACTGTGAAGAGCAGGTTACACTCACAGAGCTCATCATAAACTCTGGTTAGTTTAGTTGTTTAGCTCAGTATTTCTCCAGGTGCCCCCGGACGTTTGGCTTTCCTCACCCGGACACACTGCGGACGTCATAAATCCGTCAGAACACGGTGGTCTCGACCGCAGCATTCGTGACCCATCACAGAAAAGACCCGATCACATTTCACGTTAAGATGTTTCTGTGACATTCAGTTTCCCCTGAAGCGTCAGTGAGGCAGGAATGTGAGAAATGAGGCCTGGCAGGATGCTGAGGGGGGGCTTTGGAGGTTAATATGAGTGTGGGGGGGGGGGGGGGTCAGATGTGATTGACTTCCCAGTCAGACACTGGCTTCCTTCAGGAATAGTCGCCCTGACTCGCTTGGTCACGGCAGGTCACCGACCTACCGACCGACCAGAGTTCAGCGTGTGTTAATCACCTTGTGAGACGTGTGGTCGATGCTCACAGTTTCATTTTACTCCTGGTGAGAGTCCAATGGCAAAAAAAATCCAAAACACATCCCGAGCGACACTGTTCAAATGTGTAAAACTCTGAAGAACAAGAGAAATCGGCCTGTTGCAGGTTTTTGTTTCCAGTTTCTCTCTTTTCGTCTTTACTTCCAGCAAAAGAAAAATCACAGATTAACCAAATGATGTCACTGACTCTTATCTATATCTTTATTTATATATAACTGTTTGCCTTCTACAATGTGACTCAGTAGACCTTCTCCTACAGCCCCCTCCTGACGACGCATAATTAAGAGTTTCTTTCCCGAGTGATCACTGGCTGGAGAGTCAGAGTCGTTATTAAATGTGGTCGAAGTGATGACGAGAATGATGCGACTCCACCAGCGTCACATGAAACTGTAACTGAACTAAAATGTAGACAAACAGAGATGCAGGTTGAAAACAAAGCTCAGCATAAAGGGAAGAAACACACACACACACACACACACACACAGAGATAAAGATACCTTCTCCTACAGCCCCCTCATGAAACCACATTTAAATCCATGAGATTCACGTTTTTTATTTGGATCTGCAACCAAAGTGCACACACACATAAATATCAGTCCCCTAAAGTAGACACAATATCAGACACTCAACACTCAGTTATCATCAGTTTGGACTCGTCACTGTAGGAGAAGCAGTTAAAACTGTTTTGTCTTGAAAAGCTGTTCGACCTTGTCCTCAGACACTCGAGCAGCCGAAACCTTCCTCCAGCCCAGGGCCACGTTCAATCTGCCTCTGTCTCCTGCACAAAGACAACTGGAATATGAGCAGGAGGAAACTGCAAACAAAAAACGGAAGGGTTGAAAATACATCACCAAAAAGGAATTGAGGCGATGTTGTTAATGTCTGAACTCTGGATAATAATTCTTCCACTTTTTGTCCAAATAATTTGATAGAAGTTTGTTATTTTCAATATATTCTTGCCACATAATTAAATGTGTATATCTTGTGTTTGTGACGCAGGTGTACACCTACAAGCAGAATGCGCTCACCAGGCAGAAGGTGCAGCCCATGCACCACAGCAGCGTCACAGGGGTGGAGGACATGGCGACGCTGCAGGACCTCCATGACGGCGCCATCATGCACAACCTCCTCCTGCGCTACCAGCAGAGACACATCTACGTACGTACCCAAAACACTCGATTTCAACAGCAGCCGACAGATAAGGACACGGGTGAAGCAGTTGCAATTTAGCTTATCTGGTTTTGCTTTTAAAAAAAAATCAAGATTCTGAGCCAAGTCAGGAGGAAGATCTGAGAATAGCCAGGAGCTGTGACGTCCACCTGCCGTGTGAGCGTTCACGTTGACGACTCGGCCCATCGGGGTAAACTGCCTTCCTCCAAGTTCTCTGTGTGGGAATCGCCTACGAATGCCCGAAGTTGCTCAATCGTTACGTAACAGCAGAGATAAAGGTCTAGACGCAGCACACGGATAAGAGATGGATCAGTTAGACAGAGGAGGAGCGCCCGTCCTTCTGGAACGATCACAAAACAGTGGAGAGCTTCTTACGGTTTGCATCATCACACCTTCTGTCAGAGACGTGTGGTATTCCGAGGTCACAGCAACGTTCCGTCAGAAGCCGTTTGGCTGTCGGCCTTATTACAGACAGTGAAGGTTGGTCGACAGCCTCACTGGTGTGAAATAAAGGATGATGTTAAATAAGCATCAGACTGGAAACGTGCACAGACGCAGCAGAAACCTGCCTGACTGCTTTCGTTGCTTCAGGTGTGAAACCGATGACTGATGTAACAATCGCATAATCTGTTGATTATATCTTTTATGGCAAAAGAATTCACGTTTGGTTTACAGGTAGTGAGAAAATGTTGTACACCACGGTTAGATACTGCAGTTCCAGGCCTCCAGGGGGCGCTGTGGCGATGAGAGACGTGGCATTCTTCCTTTTATAAGTGTATGTACCATCAGAAGAATTTTGAAGCTGTTATTTTAAACTATATAAACGACCTAATGTTGCTTTAAAGGTTCAGTGTGTAAGATTTAGGTGAAAGGATCTATTGGCATATATTTAATATAAGTATTATATATATATTTATATATTGTAAATAATTCTAGTGATTACTACTTGTGTTTTTCATCTACATTGCACAAATTGTTGTTTTATTTACCCTAGAATGGTCCCTTTATATTTAAATACTTTATATTCTACTTCGGGGGTGGGGCTTGGGCCCGTTGACTGGTTTGTTAATCGCTGAAGCTCTGGAGGCTTCGCAGCAGTCGTGGTCAGCGGATGTGGAAACAGCAGTGATCGTAGCGGGGATCTTAGCAGTCGTACTTTTCTTTTGCTGTTTTAACACAGTATTAATTCCCGTCCTGCTTTGCACAGCGAGCTAATTGGACAACAAAGCAGCTCTGTTCCTGCCGAGCCAGTCAGACTAAACTCTGAGAACAAAGGAATATGTGGGACAAATGGCTCCCGACCATTACTGTCTCATTTTCTACTTATGGACTAATGAACAAACCTGACCGAGCACTTTCTGCAGCAAAACAAGCCGGCGACAAAGGCAGCCTTGTGCTCCCTGCGCACATTCGCCGCAGTAACCTTTGACAAACGCCATTTAGTTACTTTAATCACAACTGAATGCTCCCGCATGGTCGAAATTATCCAATCAATTCATCACACACCCATTCTCCACACTGACGGGGCTTTTTTTTTTACCCTTTCTGGGCCAGAAGCTGCAGAAGGGGAAAATTAGAGGAGAGGTTTGAGTGAAGTGGGTCGCGGTGGACCAACGGGACGGTCCGTAAACACAGCGCTGAAGCCACAGAGCCAGCAGCAAGCTCTGACACGGATCAAAGGTTCAACAGGTTAAAAGTTGGACTTTAACTGGTGACGCTGGTAGTTTCAGGTTACATGAAACGTTTGGGAACTCAGGACTGTGTGAATGCAGGTTTATTAACTTCCTTTTGCACATAATCAGTGGAGTTTTTACACCAATAGAAACAGAATAAACTCTGGGTTCATGTTCGGTATAAGGACTGGGTTCATGTGGTCAAGTTTATGATGGGACAGTTTGAACTACAGACAAATCCAGTACCTGCACATGAAGCTCTGGAAGCGTCCAGGGGCTGGATTCTCTCACTTTGCTGCTCATGCATCTTTTTCTCTGTCCTCGTGGACATCGTGGTTTCTACCTTCCTGAGATCCGTCCTGACTTTTGACACGAGTGTCGAGTCCCGTGTGCGTGCCTGTTTTTCAAGAAAGACAAAAGCTAATCAACACAGTTAAACGTTTAGAGGGACGGTCATGCCAGGGACACACGCTTCTAAAATCTGAGAGCTGCAGGAAACACAGATAAAGTTCCTGACTTTACTTTAGTTTCTTCACTTCCTGGGAACGTGTGTGGTGTGAAGAAAAGGGCAGAGAGAGGTGAAGTGTGCATAAACGCATGAAGTCAGATGCATTAGAGCAAGGGGCCCCGATGCCATAACCTGTCAGAGGCCCCGGAATTTCTGAAAGCACCCCTGCTGACTTCTGAGAGTCAGACAAGCAGAATTAATGAGTTGATGCTGTGGCTTTTAAAAAGACTTTCTGTGTTTGATTACATTACGATTACAGTGTTTACATTTAAGACTTTAAAAGAACATTTTGATGATGATGATGATGATGATTATGGTGATTATACTGGAACAAATAATGTTTTAGTTTTGAACTAGCAGCTAGCAGCTAGCCTCAGTGCTAAAGCTGCTTTACTTTAGAGTTGGCATGACATAGATGAATTGGAAATTTAGCCTGGAGGCTTCCACACTGGTGTGTGTGTGTGTGTGTGTGTGTGTGTGTGTGTGTGTGTGTGTGTGTGTGTGTGTGTGTGTGTGTGTGTGTGTGTGTGTGTGTGTGTGTGTGTGTGTGTATGCAGTCTTTAGCTCCTGTGATTGTAACCAGCTGTGCTGTCGACTGGTGGCCTCACTCGTCTCCTGTGTGGATTCCAGTTGAAACGTGCACACACACACACACACACACACACACACACACACACACACACACACACACACACACACACACACACACACACACACACTATCTCTCTCTCTCTCTCAGGAATCTCTGACTTCCTCGGTTGCCCTGTACTGTCCCTCTCTCTCAAACACACACTTTCAGACTTTCATACACATTCTCTCACACATGCATTTCAAACATACATTTTAAACACATACATTTTAAACACATACATTTAGAATAACGTCATCTAATGGCAGCAAATTCCTTCCCGGGGTATTTTGTCTCTGTTTACATTTAGTGCTTTGGTTTGTGATTAATTGCAGTGACAGGTTTATTATTCTCACACGTTCTGTACAGCGGAGTCTTTAAACCTCAGAGTGATCGGCACAAAGTGAAAGTTGTTCTGCATCTGTGAAGAAGATGCAGCTGCAGGCTCCTCACTGACTAATGTGGGTTTCACACTTTTCATTGCTCAGTTGATGTCCATGCAGCAGTTTGGGCTTCTCCCAGTTGTCGGCCATGGAGTCGGGAAAATGTTGGAAGATGCCGTCTGGACTTCTACAGAGTTTGTATTTCTCTAATGAAGAATGCGTCTGTTATTTTATGGTGTCTGCTTATTTCTATAATGACTTATAGCTTAACTTACTGAGAGACAACAACAGATTCTAATCTGAGACAACGAAGCTCTGTTGAATCTAATGTGACGACAGGACTTAAAAAACATTCTGAACCGTCCACAACGTTTCAGACAACACGTAATTCCCACCAGGACGGGGTCGCCCCCTGACAGGCCGACCTGGTCCCGGGGTCATTCGGCTCGACCGTGCAGAATCGAGCTGCACATGTGAGAGTCAGCCGTCAGCAAACATGATCTATGTGCTTTCAATCTGCTGCTTGTTTTCCAGGACACAGCTTTGGTTCTTTTGAGTGTTGGGACTGATGCGTGGCTTTGAGGCGGGGGTGAATTGCAGGTGGCTGCAGAGACCAAACAGCAGATGAAGAGCGCTGCTGCTCTCCAGCTCAAACAATAAACTTTATTCAGACGGCAGTTTAAAAAAACAAGCTTACAAAGAAAGTGCAGAAAGAGTTCATTTACACACACGTCCCTTTATTCCCACAGTAGATATCTGGTCTCCTCATGCATAAACACACACACACACGTACTGGCCACACACACACAGCTACACACTGTGTCCTTATAGGAGCGTGTGCACGTGAGCTTCCAGACGAGTCCAGCTCGGCGTCCTGATCACAGTCAGATGTGGAGAAACCGTCCTCCAGCCAAAGAAGAGTCACCGCACCACACACTGTCCTGATGTCATTTCCTTTCAGCTGTGTTTACAAATAACCGGGGCTCATGTCACTTCCTGTGAAAGCAGTCGTGCAATAAATGAGTAAAAGAAAAATCTGATCATTTATTTTCCAAAAAAATTGAAAAAAAACGATGGAATCAATAGAAATCATCCTCTCTAAATAAAGACAGACGACATGACAGCTCCCCAAAATGAAGCCAGAACATCTGGATTGCCCCCTGGTGGCTGGCTGCAGTATGGGTCATAAACTCTGCCTCTTCCATGTTAACGGCTGGGACAGAGACCAAACTGAAAAGTAAAAATGGTTTCTGTCATTTAGTTCTCTTCACACTGATGTTTGTTCAAGTGTTTCCGATCAGTTTGGTTTTAATTACTAATTTGCTAATGTCAAAATGTGCTGCGACGTCGTTATTGACAGCTGAGTCCTGATTGGTCGAGTGCGTGTATTTCAGCGGCTCTAGCAAAGTAAAACAATCATCCTCTTCTCCCGAACAACCCGACTTTCACAGATGTGGGATTTCTGTCAGTCAGCAGTGATATTAAACACAAACAGCAGAGCAGGATCGCTGCGATGGCCAAGAATAACAAATGTGCAGGAATTTGTCTTTGTGACCCAGTAACTCAGTGACTGCTGCAGATTCACTCCTCCCCTCTCGCTTACATTTCCTGCCGACGCTTTGCCTCTGATCCTCCATTTTTTCTCTCCATCTGTTCTTCATTTCCCACTTTCTGCATTTATCTGTCTCAGAGAGAGATCTTGTTTTTTTGCCTGCATGCCTCCCTGAGCTCTATAGTTACACCATCAACAGCCACTGACGCCTCTCTGTAAACATGGACGTCGCTGTAACTGCAAACTGTCGACAAACAGAAGAGCCACGTTAGGCCAGGTATCTGCCATTTGTCCCAAAACTGAAGTGACTCCACTCTACGGTGCAGCCAGAAGTTACGTTTCATCCCAATCAGAAGTATTAAAATATCTCTAGAAACTAAACGCTCCTGCAGCAAGATCCTCCGCACGTTCCAGACCTCTGTCATTGGACTCAAGTGGTAAATACAATCTAATTAAATTCAATAAAGCTGCTTTCAGACCTTTTGCCAAACAGCAAATGTTAAAGATGTCTGAACACGTGATGTTGGTGGCGTCGGTACAAAAGTATCACATCCCACTAAAGTCGATGTGTGAAACTGAACGTCCACAGTCCAAAGTGCCGCAGGTTCAATGTGTCAAACAAACACTCAAGTGAGTATCGCGTTTCTTGCGTCACCTCTGTGGTACGGCAACGAAATGTGGAGTATTTGACACCAGGCACGGAGGACGAGGGGCCACAGTAAATCACATCAGCCAATGGGGGGGGCTTCTGATGAGAGTGGCAGCCAAGGTGCTGCCGTGGTAACTGTTACCAGGTCGGAGCCACGGGGAGATTTAATTGAGTCCAACTGGTTGTAATTCGTCGAGTTGAGGGCAGGACTTTATTTTGAAGTCTTAGTGACACAAACCAACCGTCTGGTGTGAAACTCACTCGGCTGAACCTCGGTGTAAAACGAAACCAGGTAAAGTGTCCAACAAGTGCACAGGGAGGCAAAGGTCGAGTCTTTTTTCCTCGTGTGTTTACAAGAGCTCAAGTAAAAATCCCAAACACGACGTGAAGCATCACAAGCATCAGGAGAAACGTTTACACACGAGCTGAGTGACGCTCGTGAGCCTCGGAGCCAGAGATCAGTCCGACTGTGAACTGTTTACACCGCTGGCAGAGGATGAACCGACCTCCTGAGCAGAGCTGCCATGTTGTGAGAGAGATAACACACACACACACACACACACACACACACACAGTAATGTATGATCCACAGTACATTACTATAACAACCACACACTCTGGCAGGTCAGCCTGTGTTTGTCATGTAAATACATTCACCTCAACTGCCATTCAAATGGATTTGTATCCAGGCTGAATGTAGGTCAGTCAGTCAGTGGGCCGTCTGAGTGGCGAGGGGCAGTGGGGGGGCAGGTGGGGGGGGGGGATTAGCACAGGGGGTTCAATGAGGAGCTCGGGGGTCAAAACGACTACAAACGCTCAAACAATGCCGGACCAGTAGATGGCGATAGAGTCTCCATCAACGATCCATCCAGTACCAGAGAAGAACGCTGTGGTCCAACCGATCGTTGATGGAGACTTTGTCGCCATCTACTGGCCCGGCACTGTTTGAGCGTTTTGTTGTCGTTTCGTTGTCTTCGTCTGGACGGAGATATTTTGTCAAATGAAGGTCGCATGGACGGACGAGAAAACTGTCTCTGATCTCGTCTTGTTTAAACAGGATGTTTGTCCAGGAAGTAGCAGCCGGGTCGTTCACACCTTCTGTGAGCACAGCCAGCAGGGCTGCGTGTTTATACACACTTAGTAGTACACACGTAGTACGTACGACCTGCCAGGTTTATACAGCTACTGCCAGACATGGAATACGGAGAGTACCTTTCTGTATCTGCTGGTACCATCGTCCATAACCACAGTACGGGCGGACACGCATCTGCAATTTATGAACAGATTTTAAAGTGTTTTCCTGTATTTACACTATAATGTTGTGTTTTCGTACAACAAACTGCTCAGCTGAAACTTAGCTTCATCAGGATGAGATTATTTCTAGTATTGTCTCCATGCCCCACACTGTGCATACAGCCGGCATGGCCATTAACCTAGTTATTATTGTTATGGCTGTAATGGGAGTTCTCCGCCTCAGAGCACTGGTTTCACCTCAGGCTTCTTTTTCCTCCTCTTCCGATCCTTCCAAAATAAACACTTTCTCTAAGTCACCTCCGTAATAAGGACTGAAGTTCTGTTTTTAATTTACCTGCTACAGTCTGAACTTTGAAGCTAAACTTTAATATCATAAACTTGAGTCGCAGCAAAAATAAACAGCGTGAACGCGAGCGCGAGCGGGAAAGATGTCGGAGAGGTTTGACGAGACGTTGGCTGCCAGATGGAGACGCTCTCTGCTTTCTCTCTCGTCTTAACGCGTCTCGTCCCTTTCCTCCACCAGTCGTCTCCAATGCGTGTTTATGGGAACTCTACGAAACCACCGTGATGAGACTTTCACTTCAGGTTCAAGTCGCACGAGCGAAAAATGTTCTCATTCTCCAGAAACTGGGATTAAACTGTGTGAGATGTTTGGATTTAAAGGATGAGTGAAGGTCAGGTTGATGAACACCTCCTGGTGGCTGGCTTTGGTATCGCTCATAAACCCCGCCTCCTCCATGTTAGCAGATGGGGACATGGGCCAAACAATTATTTTTTAACGACCAGTGAAATGTTTTTGGGGGTTTTATGGACGTAAGCATGTCTGAAAGATGGAAAACGTCTCTTCGGTTTTGACAGCATCGGTGTTTTTATGCTTAAATAAAAGCAGCTTAATGCTTCTCTGAGCGTCGCTGCTACTCGAAGCGTCACGGCCGATGATGACGATGAGGATTTCTGACAGCCTCACCTTCTTGTCTCCGAGAACCCGCGGGACTCCGCTGTAACCTTTTAAGACTTTTTAAGAAATATCTGTTGGTTCTGTCACAGATGCAGGCTGATGTGCCGCCTTTTTCCAACTCTATTATCCATGAGTCACCACCACCACCACACTGCAGCCTCTGCCAAGAAAACAACTCCCCCTCCCCCGTCCCCGGCTTCACAAGCTTCAGCCGTTTGGTTTGTTTTTGCTTCGAAATGTGAAATGTGAAAAAGTCTGATGTGTTCATATTTGGGTTTTCCCGACTGAGTGGAACCGGGGAAGGAGGTTTTGTGCGTTGCAGAGGTCACGTGTCATGTTTGCTGTCGTCCACCTTCCTGGGAGCTTAATAGGGCTTTTATGACTCTGTGCTTTTGTCCGATAAATTGGATTATGCGAAGCCTTTGGCCCGTGTGTGCTTCCACCTGAGCAGCGACAGGCAGCGGAGATGTAATTTGCTCTGATCGGTCTGCCTCTCTGTCTCGCTGCTTATTAAATGAGAAGTAATGACGTATCGGCTCCGAGGTTTCGCTCAGATTACCTGAGAGGTTTTCAACTTCCTGCACTGAGTAGTAACTTCTTTCCTTTTCAGTTTTACTCCATTTTGCAGAAGCAGAATGTTTCTTGCGTCCTGTTTTCCTGTTTTCCTGTTTAATTCAACTAAATTCAGTTTTATTTGTTTAGCTTTTTGTTTACTTTTTCAAGACCTCACAATATTATAGAGAAACTCTGTAAATACAGATTGAAGACAAGTCTCCACTCTGGTGTCTCCATTCTGGGTTGTTGACGTCATTTGGAGTCACACGAGTCAGTGACAGCTGTCAATCATGACGTCCAAGCCCTGTTTTTATATCCTCTAAGGGAGGGAAAGCTCAAGGTCAAGGCGACCTCACTACCCAGTATCAACCGTGACGTCACCCGTTGGTTTGTGAGTCGTTCGGAAGCCTCAGTTTCTCATCTTGTCCAGCGCCATCTTGGTTTGGTCTGTTTGACTCTGAATGATCGCAATTCACGAAATGAACAACAGCTGTTTTGAAGGAGACTTGAAACCAGAGACTGAGACATAAACTCTGAACTGGTTGTCGAAGACGTATATATATGATTCTAATTATTCATGTTTATGTTTCTAACACTTCTTCTCTCTCCTGATCCGCAGACGTACATCGGCTCCATCCTGGCGGCGGTGAACCCTTACCAGACGCTTCCCGGGCTGTACGACCGGCCGGCGGTGGAGCTCTACAGCCGACACCACCTTGGGGAAATCTCCCCGCACATCTTCGCTGTTGCCAACGAGTGCTACCGCTCACTGTGGAAGAGGCTTCAGAACCAGTGTGTCCTGATCAGGTCGGTGATCATGTCGTTGTCTCGGAACGTAACTCACAACCTGACACAGAAAACCTGAAGTAGATAAGAACGTTTCTGCTGAGTCGGCTTGAGTCTCCGACAGCGAGCGCTCAGTCGGGGCATCCACATCTCTCGTGTCACAGGTTACACGGAGCCCTCTGATTGGTCGTTTGAATTAAACCGTTGTGGTCTTGAGCTTGTTCAGTCGCTCTTCCCTCAGTGCGTCAAACGCTTTGATCGAGGTTCAAGTCCCCCGGGCGCTTTGGCTGCACTTCTGAGCGTGACACACACACACACACACACACACACACTGTTACTATCTCCATCCTCTGCTTTCCTTCCTCACATCCTTCCTCTTTGATTATAACTGGACGACTTTCACCTCCGCCGTCTCTCCATTGTTCGAACCCGAACCCTTCCCCTGACCTGAAAAGAAAAAAAGTTATTTTTATATTTGGCCCCAGATTGTATGGACGGCGAACACAGGGGAAACAGATCGACTCTGTGGGAACGTTGTGTTTGTGGTCGTCCTGGATACGTGGCCAGTGTCCGTCTGTCATTCCTGTGTCGCAAAGCAATTACGTAAGAACACAGCAGAGACACAATAATACACAAACGCTTTAGACCGGGGATGAATTGAATATGTCACGTTTGTCACGAAGCATCATTAAAATTAAATCAACTTTTGGAAAGGTTTTAAATTCCAAATATTAATATTACAACTAGAGCGCTACATATATCTTTAAAACATGTATTGTACAGAACAAACACAAACGTTGTTTAAAGTTATTCACACTAAAGTTTATGGTTAAAAGTGTCACAGTTTGATGACAACATTTTAGGAATCATTGCCAAAATGTTTTTTAACATCAGCCTTCATCGCAAATATTTTACTCCCCAATATTGGAATCTGCATCAGCCCCTAAAACCAAACCCATACGGGTCGAGCTCTGTTTGTTTGGGGAAACTGGGCTCATCAGTTTTCTTGCTGGTGTGAAGGAGCACGATGGTAAACGTGTGCGTTCCGTGTTAACATGTTAACATCAGCTTGTTCAGCAGAACCAGAGCCTGAGTCTCAGTTTGCTGCTTCAGGCACAAGTGCTGCAATTTCATGTAAATTTGCTGGCATTAGTTTACAGGCCCGTTTGGCCCGGTTTCATTGGCCTTGTGGTTAATGAGACACACATGTTCCTGTGTGAAGGAAGCAGCAAGTGAACAGTGGCTTTTTATGCCTTTAATTGTTAATGATTAATTAAAAACACAGCAGCTTTCTGCACTGACGTGATTTCAGAAGCATTGTGTGTGTGTTTAAAAACCCACATTTCTGACTCTGAGGTTCAGAGGAACCCGACGGTTCACATGTATTACTAACACACTTAAAATATCTAAATACTTATTATTATTGTGATTATTAAAGTCGCATGTGTATCCATGGCGATGTAGAAAAGCCTCCGTTTCCCTCGTCGGCTCCTGGTTGGAGTCGTCCTCCTGTTCAGGGCACAGAACGTCCTTTGTTTGCCAGGATGTTGGTCAGTGGGAAGAATATCCACCGCCGCACACACACCGGGGCGTAAACACAAACATGTTGTCATAATGGCGTCGGAGAAAACCCTGAGCTGCACAATACTGCCAGTCTCCCCACAGAGACGCGTCGCTGCCATAGATGTTGTCTTTATCTTGATCTCGCTGATTTCCGGTACTTTCCCTGCTGCAACAAGCAGATTCCGCTGCAGGGTTCATCCGTCTAGAAAGAAAACAAAAAACGCCTAAATTACCACAGAATCTGTAACTTTGAGAAAAAGAAAAACACCAGTTTGGCTGCGTAGTTTTTCCATGACAGCAGCGGCAGCGGCGGCAGCGGCAGCAGCAGCGGCAGCGGCAGCACATGAAGCGCTGTGGGCCAGAGAAGACAGACCACAGACCACAGGCGTGACCTTTAGCTGTTGTCTCAGCTAAAACACAACGTGATGGTTTACTGTCTGTTAAAATAGAGAAAATGACACAGTGAGCCTCCCAACACACACACCCACACACAGACACACACACAGACACACACACACACACACACACACCCTGTGAGACCTCATTCTCCTCTCTGGTCATCTGTCTGGAGATGTGGAGGTTGAACGTTGCATCTTGTCACAGGAGGGTGTCAGGACTCAGCTGGAGATATGAACTGTAACGTGGCATTAAATGGCTTTTTCTGGACGATGCATTGCGCTTCAGTGAAGAACCGTTTTTCAAAGACACACTGGCGCCGGCCAGCGACGGGACGTCCGACGCTGACTTGTGATTGGCTCCAGCACTGCACAGGAAAATGATGTGAAACACGTGAGATGGCGGCGTTGTCGTTCTTGTCCAGGACAGCGTCGTCCATCTTTACTTACAGTCTATGACAGAGACACGCTCACATTCACACCTGCAGGTAGTTTAGAGGTGCACGTCTGTGGCGTGTGGGAGGAGGCCGGAGTACATGGAGGAATCATACAAGTAGAACATGCAAACGCCACATGGACAAGCCACTGAACCACCGTGCCGCCCTGCTCCAGGTGAAGCAGATCCAAATATTCCTTTAAATCATGAATCTAAAAAGAGGTGAGAGTCAGTATCACTCCCCTGCTTCTTTGACCACAAACAGCCAGTGAGTGTCACTTTCAAACATGAACCTTTGAGACTGTTTTACTGCCTCTGAGCTGCTAATCAGCTGTTAACTGTCGCCCTCGAGCAAGGCACTAAACCTCCATCTGCACCAGTTGAGAGAATATAAAACGTGTAAGTGCTCTGCATCTCGTCCCTGATGCTTGAATTATTAATATAAGAAACCACTTTAGTTTGATGAAGTTGCTCGGACCAGAGGGATCGGTTCCTCAGAGTCACTCCTGCACACAACTGGCATTTTCTGTTCTAATGTCTTAATATGTGAATTCTGTGTGGTCAGTGTGTTTGCATGTTGTTGGATGTGTGAGGCGGTGACGCCCTCAGTGTGTGTGCAGCTCGCTCTGTGGCTGATGGATGTGTGAGGCTGTGAGTAATTGCAGGGCGGAGCAGAGACAGGCACAGTTTTGTGTGTTTTTCCTGAGGGCTCCTGTCTCCAGGCTGCTGTGCAGGATTTACTGATCGTCGATGGTGTTTGGTTACAAACTAAATAATATCTTGTCGTCATTTTATATGATGCTGTTTAACAAAATCCCAATTTTATAGATGACGTAGACGCTCACAACCTCCTCGTGGTCACAGAGTAGCCTTCACTGATTCGTCAGTTTCCTGTCACATGACCTCCTTTACCATGAAAACATCCAGCCTCAGACCAGAGTAGAAACAACATGGAGAATGAATTACGAGTGTCACTGACCCTGCTGTCTTTGCTAACAGCTGCTGTGCAGTTAACGTGTTTACATGTGGAGGAGGATCAGGAGCTTTCCACTGGGTTCTAAGATAAAGAAATAACCCAACTTGCATTTCTGTATTTTGATCTCTGTGCTGAGAGAGAAGCAGGATGTGCTGAGGCAGAGTGAAAACGTTTGAAACTGGATCCTGCTGCTGTCACTGAAACAGGCGTCGCTCTGCACCACGGAGCTGAGCTGCAAACTCCTCACAGCTGGATCTCCAGCTCGTTCTTATTGTTTGATGCCCTGAAGTTTTTTTTTTGTGGAGGATAATTTTAACGCAGAGTCCCAGCTCCTGCCCAGCTGCCACAGTACGTGGTCTGGTTCACAATGAACTCACACACACACACACACACACACACACACACACACACACACACACACACACACACTGTTGGTCCCTCAAAAACACCAAAGCCATTTCAGAGCAGACCCTCGTAAAACATGTAACATGGCAGCCCCCCCACCCACACACAAAAAGAGTAATTTCATGGTA
>NC_047167.1:23249304-23354304 GCF_009819705.1 Hippoglossus hippoglossus | reverse complement strand
ATGCATTAAACCGACCCTCTCACGTTTTGGCTGTCACTATAATCTACGCTATTTAAATGAGTTACACGCACACCGAGCCTTTTAAGATGCAAATGAAAGAAGTTTGACAAACGTTTGATGGACAGAGTGAGATCTGAACTTTGTTGCTGCAATGCTTTACATCCTGGTGAGTTACAGAGCTTTTATTTTGAAAAGTAACATCGGCTCAGTAAATCATTAGCGTGAACAGTGATAAAGAAAACTTAGTTTCATTTGATGAAAGACGTTGATTCGAACATCTTCAGCGCAGATAAACCAGGTAGGATGGACACAACGTTCTCTAACTTCGCTCTGCACACAAACAGTGACAGAACATTATCGTGTGTGTGTGTGTGTGTGTGTGAACAGCATCAGTTATGAGTCAGTCATCAGTAGCTAATTCACATCTGACCCAGTTTGTTGTGAGTTGCAGCAGCAGTGCACACAACCTGCAGGCAGACACACAGTCACACATTAAGTAAAGACACATCCCTCGCACACAGTTTGAATTAAAGAGCCCGCGTCGGGCCTCAGGCCTCATTTAAAGGTTTGTGAGATGAGACAAGAAGCTTCTGTGCCGGTGCTAAAATATATATCAATTAAACTTGATTTGTCCCACAGGTTATGTCCTAAAATATCTGCAACATACAGTACGTCCTGGTTCCTCTGTTACATGAGAACAGGACATTTTCCAGATCAGGAAGAAAAGAAACATCATAATAATCCTAATTATTATATTGCCCCATCTACAGGGAGGCCAGTGCCTTGCTCAAGGGGCAGTTGAGAAGAAGGGACTTAAACATCAGTGTGTTTTTCTGCCCACAGTGGAGAAAGCGGAGCGGGGAAAACAGAAAGCACCAAGCTAATCCTGAAGTTCCTGTCGGCGATGAGCCAGCACTCCCTGGAGGCGTCGTCCAGAGACAGGACGTCCCGCGTGGAGGAGGCGCTGCTGGAGAGCAGGTGACCGGTCGCTTTGTAACGTCAAGTGTGACGTCACCGCTTTGTCTGAAGTGTCGGAATTAAAGAATAAACACACTTAAACACGCACATACGACACAACGATCAGATGATAGAGAGACGTCAGGACAGTTTGAAACACTAGGGGGCGTTATCAGCCAAGTCCAGCCCGTAAATGTAGATTTCTTATAACAAATGTGATTTTTTAAAACCAACATTAATGTGTTTCTTCAGTCATACGACTTAGTTTACAGCTCATAAAACACATTGAAGTGTGAAGTATCAGGTACATTGTTGAGGATGACGCTGTAAACGTTTGTGTGCTAACGACGCTGCTCCTCTAGTCCCATCATGGAGGCCTTTGGAAACGCCACGACCGTCCACAACAACAACTCCAGCCGCTTTGGGAAGTTTGTCCAGCTGCATTTCAGCCAGAAGGGCAACATCCAGGGCGGCAGGATCGTCGACTGTATCCTTTGAAACCCATTGTACTGTCAATAGGAAGAACTGGAACAGGCTGTTGCTTGTAGAGGTGAAGACGAGCAGAATCTTTCATGAGGATCTGAGGATCTGAGTCCGTCTGTGCCGAGATGAGTAGAACTAGATTACTGCAGTATATTAGCTCCTAGTGGACAGTAAACTGCATTGTCCTGTCTCTGTCTATCACTCTGTCTATTATTTAAAGTAAAGTGTAGCAAAGTAGAAGACAGGACATTTAGGGCCTTGAGTATTATGAGGGTGTGGCCCAGCGGGAGTCGAACCAGGGACCTGTTTCTCAGGGACTATATTCCTGGTGTTCATGTATGTGGAACGTCAGCAGGTTTAGTTTGACTGTTCAGATGCAACACAACCGCAGCGCTCCCTGTTTTTCTTGGTTTCTCTGTGCAACATTTAGCCGAATCATTTAGTTTTTGTGCCTTGACAGAAACTTTCCGACCGCAGACCTCTTAGAAAAGGTGAGTGTCCTTCCTCCGATGACCCTGTGACTGGATGTGGTGTTTGAGATTGAGTCATCGTCGGTTGAGCAATAAGCGATTCTCTCTTCTTCTCTACAGAACCGTGTGGTCCGGCAGAACCCAGGGGAGAGAAACTACCACATTTTCTATGCTCTGTTAGCAGGAACCAACAGCCAGCAGAGAGGTGAGCAGCAAACACCGTGACACATCCAGACATGCATGTGCAGCACCAGCAGCGTCCTCTTGTCTTTGCATCAAAGACAAACATCCTGTTAAGTTTCGGAGTTAAAGCAAAACAATGAAACGTTCCCTGAGCAACAGCGCCCTCTGCAGCCACACATGGGGACTCGTTCTGTCAGAGTCGATCAAATCGACCGTCGTCTCATTCTGAAGCTGCTGTTTAAATGTTAACGAGCTGCACAGTGTTGCTGTAAATTCCACGTGCATGAGCCGGCTGTGACAGCGTGTGTGTTCGTTGTGTGTCCGCAGAAGCGTTCGCGTTGACCCACACCGACAGCTACCACTACCTGCGGCAGTCGAGCTGCGTCACCGACAAGACAATCAACGACAAAGGCACTTTTCAGGATGTTCTGGTACGCAGGTCACAACACACACACGCACACACACACACACACACACACACACACACACACACACACACACACACACACACACAAACACACACTACAGTCGCTTCTTAAGACTAAAACTAATAAATATTCTCTCACTGATGTTTGTTCAAGTGTTTCTGATCAGTTTGGTTTGAATCAGTGTTTTGATGATATGAAAAAGCTGGAATTGGATGTGAGTCCGTCGAGAAGATGAAGGTGTGACCTGAGGAGCTCATTCTTCTTCTCTGTTTTCCGTGGCTCCCAGAATGCCATGCGAACGATGCAGTTCACGGAGGAGAACATCGGGGAGATCCTGCGCCTCCTGGCGGGGATCCTTCATGCGGGGAACATCGAGTTCATGACGGCCGGCGGAGCACAGGTCTCCTCCAAATCAGGTCAGAGATCTTCCCCCTCGTCGTCCACACCTTCGTCCTCTTCACTCCTCTTCCTCTGTCACATTCAGGGTTTTCTGACTTCAGATTCAGCTTCATTTGTTAGTTGGGAGTGAAACGTCGTCGTCCACGGATCAGGGTCAATTTAACATATGACACATTCATTTCATTTCAGTTTTTATTTATTTCTAAAAAAGTTTTATTTACAAACTGAGGAAAAACCAAATGTTTAATGATTTAATCTACACATTCGAAAAGGAGTGAGAAGGAGTTCAAACTTATTGAATCAAGCCTCTTCTGCATAAATCATTAATTCATTATTATCTTATACTTAACCAGCTTCTTATACATCTGTAAATATGTTTTTTAACTGTGCTCTATATTGTATATAATGTACAAAAAATGTATGTATTAATAAATACAATATAAATGATTAAATGAGGCTACATTTAAATATATATATATGTATGTGTAACTTGTACATTCTCCATGTAACATAAAAACGTAAAACAGATACAAGTCTGGAAAATATCCAAATGTCCGTGATTAGAAGTGAGGTCAGTTTGTGTCTCTTTCGTCTGCAGCTCTCAGCCGCACATCCGACCTCCTGGGGCTGAACTCAGACCAGCTGGCCGAGGTTCTGACCCACAGGTCCATGATCCTCAGGGGGGAGGAGATCTCCACGCCGCTCACCGTCGAACAGGTGAGCGATCTCATGTCGTTCGGGTGTAAAGGTGATCTAAACTCATGTGTTTGGATCTGAGATTCTCTCCCTCTTGCGTATGGAAGTGGCTCAAATCCCAAGTGAAAAGATCAGATTTGTGCTGTTGGAGAAACTAATTATCTTGACGTGACATACGAGCAAAAAACATCAGCTGGAATCACCTCGATGAGTCGCGTAGTTCCTGCTCGGCCAGGAAACATGGTTCAAGTTGTGAACGCGTCCATTTGAACCTGGAGCATCATCCAACCGACGGTTCTTTGCCTAAACCTGATCAAACTGGACCTGAAAACTGACTATAACAAAGAAGTTAAAAATTAAGTCAATATCAACTATTCATTTCACACAAGAGTCTATTTCTAGAATAAAGTCCTAATATAATCAGACCCTATTGCATTTGATTATTTTAATTATTTCATATTGTCATTTTATTTCTAACTTTCTTTTATTTAGCGTGTGATGATCAATGATAATTTGATATTTCAGCGTTTTTTAATTCTTTTTACCATTTGGTTCTGCTTCATTGCTTTGAAAAGTGCTATTTAAAGGTTATTATTATCACAATTAAAGGAGAATTCCTTTGTTTCATTCACTTCATGACTCAGAACGCTCTTTCGTTGCTCCGCTTTGTCGAAGCAGAGAGGTTTAAGCAAAGAGAAGCGGTTTTCAGTGGTTATGTGATATTTAAAAGACCCTCAGCACACACTCAAAACCCTACAGCCATTATGAAAGTTTCATTTCAAAATGTTGCGCGACAGGAGACGAGACGAGACTCCTGTTCATCTTCTTTTCTATGTGTGACCTGGTTCTTGTGTCACTGACACAAATCCCCTGTGACGTGGGTCTCTTCTCCTCAGGCGGTGGACTCCAGAGACTCCATGGCCATGGCCCTTTACTCCCAGTGTTTCAACTGGATCATCCGGAAACTCAACAGCCGCATCAGGGGCAACGAAGACTTCAAGTCCATCAGCATCCTGGACATCTTCGGGTTCGAGAACTTCGAGGTGTGTGGAACACGTGCACATTCCAACCACACGATATATTAACAGTCAGATGATTCAGGGGGAAATGAAAACGCTTTCAGGTATTTTAGTGTCTCACATGAAACCAGGATCTAATTAACTTCTCACTGATAAATATAAATAGACCTTATATTTCTCCTCTACTCAGTATTGGAATCATATTGTAATTGCTAATGAAGGAATCAGTAAATACAGCTCAGGGATTCTTCCTCATCTTCCAGCTCGTTAACTCTCTGTTTTCTGTGTCTTTAACATCGGCCTGATTTTATTCTCCGCAGGTCAACCGCTTTGAGCAGTTCAACATCAACTATGCAAATGAGAAGCTTCAGGAATATTTTAACAAGCACATTTTCTCCCTGGAGCAACTTGAGTACAACAAGTAGGTGGAGGCCGTTCTGATCGCTTAGTTCTTCCCTGTGAAATGAGACGTGATGTTTTCTTTTATTGTTTCTTTACCCTCGGGTGTTATAAAGGTTTTCTGCTGTTGTAAACGTGTCGTTGTGTCTCCTGCAGGGAGGGCCTGGCGTGGGTGGACATCAACTGGATGGACAACGGAGAGTGTCTGGACCTGATCGAGAAGGTACGAGGGGGAATGAAAACTGTCAGGACGACAAAGAGCGTTTCTGTGCTTCACACATTTCAGGAAAGTTGTTTAAAACTGTCAGATGAGGATGATACTTGTTGGAGAACGATAGAGTCAAGCAGCAGAAAGAGATGTGACGAGGATGAGATGATGATGATGATGGTGTTTCCATAGAAACTGGGTCTCCTGGCACTGATGAATGAGGAGAGTCACTTCCCCAAAGCCACAGACGACACCTTACTGGAGAAGCTCCACAGCCAGCACTCGGTAGGCGTCACACCAGCAGCTGATGCACGACACACGGGACTCACACTTTCTCCCCAGTGAACGTCAGGCTGGAGAAACTTAAGACGTTCTAGAAACCCACTAACTCAAGTTGTCATCATCATCTGAGGTCCATCGTTTTTTAGCAAAGTGTGAACATGGTCTTGAACTGTCTCTTTTCTCTGGCTGCAGAAAAACTCGTTCTATGTGAAGCCCCGTGTTGCTGTGCACTTCTTTGGAGTCAGGCACTATGCAGGAGAGGTGGGTGCTGCCTCCTCATCCTTTTCCTCCAGTGTAGTTCTGGTTATTGTGTTCGGGTCTGACGCCCCCTTGTGGCTCGTTGCAGGTGGTGTACGACGTGAGGGGGATGCTGGAGAAGAACAGAGACACTTTCAGGGACGACATCCTCAACCTGCTGAGGGAGAGCAGGTGAGTGGCAGCCTTTCCAATTAGAGGAGGAACCTGTGGCAACCAAGCAGTTTGGATTATAATGCCTTGCTCAAGAGCACCTGCACTAATGTCACTGAAACAAGAAATAATAGAGAAGTAAAAGTCTTGATTCTCACGATACTTCTCGATATATACGAGTCACAGGCAGACAGAGATTTCTGGAATTATTTAACAGAAGATAATTTCTTCCATTTTCCTTAATTCTGCTAAACCTTTACTGTCTGCACTCGTCTGTTCATCTTTCTTTTGTCAAACAATGATCAAATGGAAAATACACATGTTTTGATGTCTTTCTCCGATCGTTCATTAAACTTCCAGAGTTGCAGTTTAGCTCAAACTGGGATTTCTGTCTCAATGCGAGTATAAGCGATCAGTGATCAGTTATGATACAGTCATATGACAGTTAAATCCTACGTGAGACACATCCTGATTCACCAGGATCTGACCGTGTTCCCTCTGTGGTTCAGGTTGGACTTTGTCTACGATCTGTTTGAACACGTATTGAGCCGAAACAAACAGGACACTCTGAAGAGCAGCTGCAAGCGCCGACGGCCCACGGTCAGCTCCCAGTTTAAGGTAAGTCCCCAACAAACGTCAAACTGCGTCAGTGATCACCGGAGCTGAACCCGGCTGCACCAGCACGACGCAGCTCGCCGACCATCATTAGGAGAAGATACAGAGAAGTACATGTGACTCAGTCAGTCCCCGACACTACCAGTAGCCGAGTAGCAGCAGTAGCTATACAGTAGTAGTGTTCAGTAGGGGAGAGCGTCGTCGTTATAACAGCATTTACTGATATATTATGATAAATATGAATAATTTGTAGCTTTGCTGCAGCTGCGACAAACAGTTAATCACCTGTGGAAATAAGTTCATGTTGTCGCTGCTGTAGAAAACAACTGTTAACATATCACCAGTTGTAGTAATAGTAGCAGCAACTTACACAAATAGTAGAACTGCGGTAGTAGGTGTAGTAGTACCTTATCGTAAAAGTATTACAGCCGGTATTTTATTTACTGTGGTGGGCCACAGTATTGCAGAAGTAGTACTTTTGTTATTATAACTACGGGATGTAGAACGGAGAAGGTCCGTCTATTCTAGTTATTGTCAGTATTTGTTGTGCAACCTCTGGAAACATCTAAATATAAGCAGTCATAGTAGTGAAAGTAATATTAACTGCACGTAAGTAGTAAGCAGCAGTAACTATAGTAACTGTAATAGTAACTGTAGTTTGTGCCCGTTTATTTTGACGCAGAATTCTTTGCACTCCCTGATGGCCACACTCTGCACCTCCAACCCATTCTTCATACGATGCATCAAACCAAATACACGCAAGGTGAGTACACACACACACACACACACACACACACACACACACACACACACACACACACACACACACACACACACACACAGCAACCATTAGCAGCTCAGGACGTGGGAGCGTTTGTCATTTTAATAATCAGACCGTCCTCCCCCACCGACCGGCCGCAGACAGGAATGAGAAGTGTCTGGTCCTCTCTGGTGCCCTTTGACCCCAGGTTGCCTAGCAACAGGCAGGAGTCGTGGAGAATGTGGGGATAATGTACACAAAGTATATACAGGAACGAGTGGGGGGGGTGCACTGTGACTCCCCCCACAGATAATCCACACTCACAGGATATCTTTAAATATTTGTGTTTCTGGAGTGATCAGTTGTGTGACATCATCAGCGAAAAGAAAAAAGTTTAGGATCTTAATTGTTCGAGTTTCTCAGATTTATTTGCGACGCAGTTTACTCACGAAAAGAAAATCTGGAACCGATCATCAACAAGACGAAAGAGAAACTTTCTATGACTTCGTTCACTTCACTGAACATTTACATTATACAAAATAATAATTAATAATCTAAATATATGATATAAGAAAATACATTATACAATAAAAATACAGCATATGGTTTGAAAAGTAATAATCAACAATACAAATATATAATAAAAGAAAAGAATCTACAGATAAGAACAATTATTAACAATAAAAAAAAATACAATACAAGAAATGTTTCTTTTGTAGGTTTCTTTTCCTCTGTAGTTTTTTTTTTTTATTAAAGTAATTACCCAGCATTTTTTGGGGCCAGAATTTCTTTTCGAATACATTTATTTTTCTGCAACAAACTCTTTGTGAGCAGCTCTGTGAAGACACCATCATATCTGTGCAGCTGTGACGGAGTCGGACGTGGACACTGGGAGGTTTGTGACGCAGATGTGAAGCAGCTCTGAGCGGTTTTGTGTTTGAGACTCTCGTTGTCGTCTGTGGCAGCACAGAGGGTCCCTGTGTGTGTGTGTGTGTGTGTGCGTGTGCGTGTGTGTGTGCGTGCATGTGCGTGTGCGCGTGTGTGTGTGCGTGCATGTGCGTGTGGGAGGGGTTCTGAGCAGAAATGGTTACAGGTCCAACAAATTCCCTGCAAACTGAATCACTTATTACATTAACGCCAGGAAGATGTCCATGGTCTGATAAAGTTAAAAGTATTATTTGTTTTCCGAAGTGTAACTGAGTAAGTTCGTCCTCTAAAAATACTTATTTTGATTCTCAAAATCCAGATCATCATCCAGGTCAGAACCAGATGTCTCTGCGGCGTCGAGAAATAACCTAAAGCTCATGAATGTTAACGGAGGGAAAGGAAATCCTGGACCTGCCCACTTGTTTGAATCCGCTCCGACGTGAATGAGTTCTTCGTCGGCTCACAACCGAGTTTCAATCAAATCAGTTCAGCTGTTTTTTGTGAAATCCTGCTGACAGACAGACACACTTTTTGCAGGAGGTAATAATTTGCCAGAGACAGATCCACAGATGGACCTTCATGTCCTCAGAGAGACCAGTGAACAGCCGGCGTGCTTTTATGAGGCGAAACGCGACCGTCTGGACTCTTGTGATCGAATGTTAAACAAGGTCCGGTGATGACTTTCAAATGGAGCTTAATGCAGTGAGGGGGGGAGGCGGAGGGGGGGGGGGGGGGGGCAGGGGTCAGGGAGGCACGTGGCCCCTAAAAGCCCCCGAGGGGCGTCCCCGTCATCTGCCTGTTCCACTCTGAGCAGGTGTCCGAGGACAGGGGGTCCAAAATGTCTCACCCTCAAAACCAGTTTCAGCTTCTTAGCTTCTCAGCTCCAAACACATTTAGATATAAACGTGTATGTTGGGAACATCTTGAGACGTGAGGAGAGACCTGCTGACCACATCCGGGACGTAGAGCTGCAGTGGTGGAAGCGTGTGGAAAAGCCTGCAGGGTCATGGGACAGCTGGGAAGTGGAATCTGTGGGGAAATATCAATCTATTGACAGAATGCATAATGGTGTGGACAGACCTCTCAACACAACTAGGACACACACACAGATACACACGGTCATTTACACAACAGTGTGTTAGGTAAACTGAAGCTTGCGACTCTTAGTTTTAATGGCTTCTGTCTGATTCTCACCAAACAAGGTGGAGCCAGATAATCTCATCGCCCCCTGGTGGCTGGCTGCAATATAGCTCATTAACCATCCTCCATGTTAGCAGATGGGACATGGATCGAACAAAAAATTGTAGTATGTATGAAATCGGTAATTGTGAAAACGTAATTAAATTAGAGAAAGGTTAGCAAAATGAATATATACATATTTTAATGTCATTATTGTAATTTAACTGCACGTTATAAGATCAAATATATTTCAGAATTCCAGGGTGAATCTGTCGTACTGAAGTAAACATCTTCTGCTAAGATTAGAAAATTCAAATTAGCAGATGAAATAACCGGCAGCAGCTCATCTGGCCAGTCACCATCACGTTTGAATGTAAACAGCCTTCTCTGCCACGCACACACACACACACACACACACACACACACACACACACGCACACACACACACACACACACACACACAGGCCCTACAAGTGGTCTGCACAAATTAGCCTCAGCAGGAGATGCATCGCCATGGCAACCTCAGCCCTCCCTCTCCACACAAGAAGGGGGAGTGGAGTTTGTGGTTTGAAAGCCTTTGTTTGACTGTGTGTGTGAGTGTGTGTGAGTGTGTGTGAGGCGCTCAGTGTGTGGAGGCGACAGCTTCGGGAAGTTCTCTGTCGTTTTTCTCTGGAATAATCGCTCAGACGGATACGGAAGGGCGAGCGACGATGCACGGTGAGACCTGATGCTCGTTTCGAATGCTGTGCGTTGAAGTGTGCGCGTGTTGCACAGAGGTTGTGTCAGTGCGGTGGAAGGAGGCGAGAGGCAGCTCTCAGGTGTGTTTTCATACCCATGACCAATCAGACAGAAAGACAGTGGTGTGAGAGCAAGTTGAATTATTATATTGACTTCTGTCAGGAAAACACAGAAGTCTGAGCGCACGCTTGTTATTTCCTTTTAACCCCAAACTGGGTCCCACTGCTGTTCCTGTCTGCTGTCTCCCTAACTGGACTGGAGTTTAAAAGCATGAATGAGGCCGACGACACAATGAGGAGACTTAATGACATGATAACGAGGAGAAAGTGTGAGAAAGGCTCTGTGTCTGGATGAGATGCTGTTGATTCTGCATGTTGTTGATTCACCGCTGAGGAGATTTAGTGTCGACACATGGATCCTTGTGAAGGTCTGATTCCTCTGACAGTTGATGTTGTACACAGCTACTAGAACCTTCATCGTCTGGATTCGTCCCAGAAGCTCCACTTCCCTGCAGGTTTGACTTGTGTCATGTCTCATGTGTCAGAGAAATTCGAACCCACAAGAATCCTCCACCGACCCGGGTCATGTTTAAATCCAGCAGGGTCATGGATTGAGGTCGGAGTTACATTTAGATCAGTAATTCACATTCATATTCGATTTGCTGCTTTTCTCTGTTAATACCAGTTGAAATTGAGACCAGACGAAACAAACAGTTCCTCCATAAATATTATAAAAACACAAACAGTGACATCTCAAAGCCTAAAACCAAGAAACTGTTAATTTACCTTTCACGAATGTTTAATGCAATCGAGTCAACGCATCGAACTGTAACTTGTGTCTTGATGAAAGAATAAAAAAGGCACCTTCATGCCGGCGGTGAGGGACGTTCAGCTCCTCCTGAGTTCGATTGTCTCTCTGTGTTTCCCCCCCCCCGCCGGGTCCCAGCCCCCTCGGGAGCGCACTGACACGCCCCCTTTTGTCCTGCTGAATGCCCTGAGTCTTTGAGGGACGTCGGGCTGGGACGGACACAGAGTTTATCCCTCAGGCTTTTGTGGTCACGTCTCTGTGGAGGCCTGAGATGCTCTGTCGGCCTCCGGAGGCGGATCTACATCACAGAATTGGACCTCCGAATATTCTGGCCTCTTGACAAATTTGTGACGAACAGAACCCAAATTTCATCGTATAACATCTGCAGAAAATATCTGCTACACATTTAGTCCAGCAATACGAAGGATCAGTGACATTCTCAAGCCAAAGGTTACAGATCCCTTTATCCTTTAAAATACATTTTGATAATATTTAGATTCAGGTGCTGTGGACGCTTCCGTCGCTCACCAACCTTCTGACCTGAAGTTCTTTGTAAACTGTCATCGTTTATATCTTCAACATTTCTCAACGTAAGAACATCACAACAATACGATAAGTTGACATTTGGCCGTTTTCTCTTTCACTTCTGCAACACGAGCCATCAGAGCAAATCTCAGTTAAGACCTCAATACCGTCTTTAAATCGCCAATTTAAAACAAACAAAGAGTTAGTTCGTAGATAATATCTGTCCACCCTGGGCAGGTAAAAGAAGAGAAGAAGAAGAAGAAGAAGAAGAAGAAGAAGACTAAAACCAATCCATTTTGTCAACAAAACTGTGTTTGACAAATTAGTTCAGGGGGCAGCTTCCCGACACCATTGGGCTTTGTGACCGGCCGTATGCAAATGACGGTTATGCTAATGAGGTGTCCTCTGCGGCCGGTGGCTGTTAAAGGGCGCCATTCAGTCTCTTCAGTTAACATCTCCCTCCATCTCAGCAGCTCAAATGGGTCGTCAGCGGGCTATCAGGGGAGATGGGCGCTGAATAAAGGGGGTATTACAGCGGGTATGAAAGCCACCCCTTATCCAGAGCCCCACCCCCCCCCACCCCCCACCCCCCACGCCCACCGAGGTTACAGGGTGAGAGGGGTCCCCGGGAAAAGCGTCTCTCACTGAATGCACTTCTGTAAGAAATGAGGGCATCTCATCGCCAAGTGTGTGCGTGTGTTTCTCTGGGAGGGGGAAGCTGTGTGATTTGCACATTTCTGACTTGTGAATGAGTTTTATGAAGTTTGAAGAATGTGCGTGGAAGTTTAAAGGGACGGAAGTGAGGTGTGGTTCAGCCGCAGACGTCAGCGTGAGGTTTGTACACAGCTGGTGAGCCTCACACACACGGGTCTGGTTTCACAAATGAAATGTCTAGTTCAGTGTCGGTGGTTCAGGCAGAGAAGAGCGTCAACGTTTAAATATCTTCAACTCCAGATGTAAATGTGTCTGTTTGCATCTTTATGGTAAACTCCCATCCCCCCTGTCTGCCTCCAGATGCCTGACCACTTCGACCAGACCGTGGTTCTGAACCAGCTCAGATATTCGGGCATGTTGGAGACGGTGAAGATTCGACGCACAGGCTTCCCCATCCGGAGACCTTTCCAAGACTTCTGCTGCCGGTGAGTCTCAGCAGCTCATCTCACACAAGCACACACATCATCTTCTGTGTGATGACGGCTGCGTCTCTACAGGTTATCAGCCTCACACACCAAAAGCATCCTGTGAACCTGAAAAGCTCTGGATCCTAAACCTTCTCCCCCCCTGCTCCTCAGGTACAAGGTGCTAATGCGGGAGGTGTTGATGTCGGATGACCCCAGGGGGCGCTGCATCCAGCTGCTGACCCACTACGACAGCAGCAGCGTGGAGTGGCAGATGGGCAAGACCAAGGTGAGGGACAGATGTTTGTATGTCCACATTCACAGGACGCAGTCATCTTCATGTGCTGAGTCTGCATTCTGCATAATTCAACCTTTGCATTAACCCTGTGGCTGAGGGATCCACTTACTTCCTGGTACCTGAGACCTGATCCAGAGCCTCATTATATTCACTCTAACTGGAATTAGGTTCACTTTATTATTTAGGAAGTAAAAATCCCACAGGTTTGTATTTCTTGTCTCTCAGCAGAGACATGCGTCCCCCCCCCCCCTCGGTTTTCTGTGGTATAATTGACTTTTTCCTGTCAAACCCTGAACTCCTGAACATCCTGTTCCTCCTCCGGCGCCGCGGCTGATCCGTGCTAATGTGGAATATGATTGGATGGAAGTTCGCCACCAGGGGGGACGCCAATCCACGTTGGCTGCACTCTGCTCCCCACAAGGCCTAATTTGGCTTTGTGCGTTGTGTGTGTGTGTGTGTGTGTGTGTGTGTGTGTGTGTGTCTGTGTGTCTGTGTGTGTGTCTGTGTGTGATTATGAATGATTGAGGTCCAGAGCACCTGGAGCATGAAATCCAACAACTATTGGATTCAGTCTCTCTGCTTCCACTACAACGGGTCAGGAAGAACACAACTACTGCCAGTGTGTGTGATTTCTGTGGGGAAATGAAAAGACAGATGGCCGACACACATCCCTGATCGCAGCGTGATTGTGTGATGCTGCAGAAAGTGTGTGTGTGTGTGTGTGTGTGTGTGTATCTGTGTTTGTCCAGGACAGACAAGAAACCGTGTGAGGAGTCAGCGCATTAGGCTGGAACAGGCATCACCTGTATGATGAAGACGAGCTGCTCTCAAACTGTGTCGACGCCGTGTTCCTGCTGCTGCCTGTAAACCCTTAAATCACGTCTATCTCCCTCTGAGGGATTCGCCCTCTCTGCCCCTCGCAGACAGATTTACATCGAGCGGCCTCCAGCTCCTTTCACTCCACACATGTCCTCACCATTGTTTTGTTTTAACAGCCTCAAACTTAATTTCCTGGAAGCAGAGCCGCTTGCTTCTCCCTCCACGGGTCTGAGCCGTCACACCAGCCGAGAATCAAAAGTGGAACCGAGGCTTATCCACTAATTAGCATAGTAATGAACCGAAAAGGATTAGTTTCTCAATTCATGGGGATGCAAGTGTTTGGCACTTTTTGTGCACGTGTGATTCCTGTTTGTGCACGTCTCCCTTTGTGTCTGTGTGTGGAACAGAGGAAAAATCGACTGAATAAATTCCCTCTCGATTGTTTTATTCTTTATTTTCCCTTTGTTCCACCTTTCATTTCCAGATGAACTCACTTTAATCTCCTTCATGATTTTATCTTTGTTGTTTCCTCAGTGTAAAGTTATGAGATTTGTGACATCGTGATGTTTTGTTATTATTATAACATCATGGCTCCGTGCGTGGGCGGAGACATTTTATAGCTTTGATCGATCGACTGATCGATCGACTGATTGGAAATGCTCTTACAGCCTGACGGCAGCTGCATTCAGGGGGAGACGTTGGCAGTTTTGTGAGTTTGTCTTTGTGTGTTTTAGTCGTGTGTGCCTGAAGGTGCACGTGCATGGGCATGCACTGCACGTTTAATTAACCTGCTCGTCAAAGAGAGAAGTCCACATCACCCCGGAAATCTCATTAGTGCTTCACCGCTGAGGATTCAACCACCCACACACACACACACACACACACACACACACACACACACACACACACACACACACACACACACAGGACATTATTCAACAGGAGAAAGGCAATCTGTATCCTGTACCCCATAGCACTGTGACATTTCCCCCCCGTCCCATATCTAATTTCCCTCCCCCCTAATCGGATTAACCCCAGGCGTCCCTCGCTGGGCCCCGTTTCTCTATCAATGGACGGCAGCTTGGCTCCGACAGCGGGCGGCTGCACTAAGCGCCTGTGAGATGAGTCTTTTCACAGAGAGATGTCCCGAAATCACTCGCTGCAGTAATCTGTGCTCTTTAGCAGCGTGAACAAAAGAGGAGGAGGATCTGGATTTGATTTATGTCGGCAGCTTTGTTCTCTTCACTTGTTCTCCTGGATGGGAGGGTCTGTTAAATGGGGATGTTACAGAAAAAAGGAGCGGGCCTTCTCTTTTTAATCCTGTTCACTTGTAAATCTTTTATTCATAATGTGTGTGTAACATGGTGAATGTAGTGAATGCACAGTTTAAAGTAGTGGCCGTATCCCTCCGTCCTCTGTGTTAACTCCGTTCTGCAGCTTTTATCCATTTTCCACTTTTATTAAACTATATTTCAGATTTTTCTGCAAGTGACAGTTGAAGAAAAAAACCACCAACATCAAATACTTTCAAAAACACAGTTAAAATCATTCTTCGAGCGGCTGGAAGCAATATGGTGAAGTTTCAAACAAAGGCCTGAAACGATGTGATCACCTCGACTGTGCAGAAACATCCTGACCTGCATGTGACTCACTTCGTCCCGAGACGCCATCTAGTGGATCTCACGCTTCTCTGTCCTGCATCCTTTTTGTCCGAGAAGGAAAAGTTCAGATTCCAGAATAAAGCAAAAATTGTCAGTTGACGGAGCCTGTCGATATATGGCTCGACCAATCAGGAGTCAGTCTCAGCTGTCAATCAAGACGTCTCAGCCTGTTTTTATATCATCAAATAACTGATTCAAACCAAACTGATCAGAAACACTTGAACAAACATCAGAGAGATAAGAACGACCTGAAACGACAGAAACATCTTTGACAAACATTTATTTCACGTCTACTTTTTTTTTGTTTGCTCCATGTCCCATCTGCTAACATGGAGGAGGAGGGTTTATGAGCTATACTGCAGCCAGCCACCAGGGGGCGATCAGGGCATTTTGGCTTCACTTTTGGGAGCCGTCATGTCGTCCATCTTTATTTACAGACCATGGTCATGACATGTTTAAGCCATAAACATCCAGATTAAAGTTAAATCTAAATTGTCCTGTTAGTGACCTTATTGAAATTAGATTTTAATTTCTCCTCCCTCTTCTCCTCCTCGTCTCTCAGGTCTTTCTTCGGGAGTCTCTGGAGCATCGTCTGGAGAAGCAGAGGGAGGTGGAGGTGCTGAAAGCTGCCATGATCATCCAGGCTCATGTCATGGGCTACATGGCCAGGTACGACCTTCAAAACTCAACTCCACGTCTCAAAGCTGCTGACAAACCGTAACCCAAAGTCCCCGTTGTTCATTAACGTGCGTCGATGCTGCTCCACACGCAGGAAGCAGTACAGGAAGCTGCTGCAGTGCATCGTGGTCATTCAGAAGAACTACCGGGCTTTCTACTGGAGGAGGAGGTTCCTGCTCCTCCGCCGGGCTGCGCTCACCTTCCAGAAATGCCTGAGAGGCCAGCTGGCCCGCCGGGCCTACAGCCAGCTGCTGGAGGAGAGGAGGAGGAGGGAGGAGGAGGAAGAGGAGCGCCGCAGGAGGGTGGAGGAGGAGATGGAGAGGTGGGCTCATCATGTAACTCCTTCCTCTTGTGTTTGCTGCTCTGAATTTACTACTATTTACTCATAACGAGTGTCTCGTCGGAAAGAACAGCGATTAAGATTAATGAGGCAAAGACGCCACCTACAGAAATGATTATAGAGATAAAATCCCACGAGGACGGGGCTGTACGCAGGATTTCATAAATCTTAATTCATATCTATTCTATACTGTCTATTTTCTGTGCTGCTTCAAATGTTACATTTCTTTATTTTAATAACATTTTCCCCAAAAAACGGTAACAATTAGGAGTTTTGACTCGGTTCAAATGTCAGAATCTGGCTTCAGAAGCTCCACAGTGCTGAGGACATGGCCGTGGCATTAGTAACACCGGCACCCATAAAGGTTTATTTAATCTGGTGTGGAATGGTACCTACTGCTTCTGTTGTTTTGGTGGATGATGTATATTTTCTGTCTGACTTTAATCAGTTAAAGAATAATAATGTTGACTGACGTCTCACTGTTTGTCTGCAGGGAGAGACTGAGGCTGGAGGCTGAGACACTTGCCAGAGAGGTACGATGAAAACAGTTATCAAGAAATTCAATCTAAGTGAAAAAGAGTGGATGACCCAAATCTCAGTTTTATCTAAATTTGGCTGGAGAAGTCTTCTTCGTCCTAAAAGATCGCAATCAACAGTCTCCCAGGGCCGTCGATTAAAACTGTTCAAGAATTTTGTAGAAATAAGTCCTGAAAAGAAAAAGATGCCAGAAGTAAAGTAATAAAAAATGAGATTAAGATTAAGATTTCAGAAACAGTCTTTTTGTACCATGAGCACCGTCAGTGTTGGGAACACCACTTTCTTTTCCGTCCTCAGGCTGAGGAGACCAGAAGGCTGGAGGAGACCAGAAGGCTGGAGGAGACCAGTAGGCTGGAGGAGACCAGAAGGCTGGAGGAGACCAGAAGGCTGGAGGAGCTGCATCTTGCTGAGGAGTTGGCCTCCCTGATTTCGGCTCAGTCTCCGCCTGCCATGGCGGCGGCAACATCACCCGACGCTCTAGAGGAGCTGGAGTCAGCCGAGACCTGTGAGGGGGCAATTCGTCCCCATGAAGCAACTCAGGTGGAGGAGATCCTACGACTGGAGCGGGAGATCCAGGTGCTGCAGAGGCAGAAGGAGCGCCAGGAGCTCTCCCTGACGGAGGCCTCCCTGAACCGCCTGCAGCTGCTCCGCGACCAGGAGCTCAGGCGGCTGGAGGACGAAGCCTGCAAGGCGGCGCAGCAGTTCTTAGACTCGCTGAACTTTGATGAGATCGACGAGTGTGTGAGGAACATTGAGAGCTCCTTGGGAGTCAGCGAGGGGGACGAGAAGGAGAGGGACAGTGGACGGAGGAGAGGCGGTGACGAAGAGGAGGTCGACGAAGGATTTGAGGCTGATGACGAGGCCTTTAAAGACTCTCCAAACCCGAGTGAGCACGGCCACTCAGACGGCCAACGGACCAGTGGGATCCGAACGAGTGATGACTCCTCTGAAGAAGACCCGTATGCCAATGACGGCGTTATCCCACCACTGCCTCCAACCACTCTTCTTCACCAGCCGCTGCCTTTACCGCCTGTGCCGCCAGCCTGCCACAGTGCCTCGTCCAGCGGGGACTCGGCCTACGGCCATCCCCAGGCTTCATCCGAGGCTCAGTCTGATGACCTGGTGGAGCTCATACCGCCAGACGAGGATTCAGACTACGACCAGGATGACTACGATGAGGGCGCCATCGTGTCAAGTGGCAGCGTGGCGTTCTCCAACCCTCGCAGCGGGCAGTGGTCTCCTGACTACCGCGGCTCTGTTGGCACCTACAACAGCTCAGGGGCTTACCGCTTCAGCTCGGAGGGAGCTCAGTCATCAGTGAGTATCCTCGAAATGTTGTGTAAGCTCACCATGTTTGTCGCCCGTTTGTCAACAGCAGGATTACACAAGAACTATTTCCACGAAACAGAAGGAACTCAGATTGACCAACGGGCGGCTGAGACATCGTCCTGCGGATCTTAGGTTGTGCCACTGGCAGCTCAGACGTCATGAGGCTGCACTAGGGGCTATTCAGAGAGCTTTTACGACAGTTTCTTTGCTGAACAGTTTTCAGATGGAATATATAATTATCCTGAAGTATTTGAAAAGCTCAAATCAGTCAGAATGTTTCAAACCCATTGGAATCAAACTGAAAAAGAAGCTAATCCACTGCAGTACAACGAACTCATTCGGTAACACTGTCATTGTTCCGTTTCCTCCCAGTTTGAGGACAGCGAGGACGACTTCGACAGGTTCGACACAGACGACGAGCTGTCGTACCGGCGGGACTCCGTCTACAGCTGCGTCACGCTCCCATACTTCCACAGCTTCCTCTTCATCAAAGGTAACTCCGTCACTACTCACACTCCTTTAAACGGCGCCTAGAAGAGAGGATTTCCCTCTGTCGGAATTCAGTGGCTGTTTTATTAGTGTGGCTACCGTCTTTCTGTTTATTCATTCCTTCCTGTATCACACAAGTTCAGACACAGGAGGTTCAGTAACGACGCGTCAAACCAAGACGAGTTTGTTTTTACTTCACCCTCAGACGGACAGTTTTTTTGTGGTATTCGTTACATTCTCCTGTTTTCCTCTGGAAGGCGGTCTGATGAACACGTGGAAGCGGCGCTGGTGCGTTCTGAAGGACGAGACCTTCCTGTGGTTTCGGGCCAAGCAGGAGGCTCTGAAGCAGGGCTGGCTGCACAAGAAGGGAGGAGGCTCGTCGACGCTGTCCCGCCGAAACTGGAAACGCCGCTGGTTCGTGCTGCGGCAGAGCAAGCTCATGTACTTCGAGAACGACAACGAGGACAAGATGAAGGGCGTGATGGACATGCACAATGCCAAGTAAGATGTCATCAAAGTCACGTCCCACGATGGATGGTGTCATACCTTCTGATTTAGTTCTTTATTAGTAGTATTATTAATAATTAGCACCTTCCAGACCAATACTCAATACTCAGAGAAGATACTGTGGTCATGAGTGTTTTCTGTGACGTGCAGAGAAATCATTGACAACACCGGTAAGGAGAATGGAATCGACATCGTGATGCCGGACAGGACCTACCACCTGATCGCAGAGTCTGCCGAGGACGCCAGGTAGGTCGGGTGTATGTTGTGCCTCCCGTACAAAAGGCTTAAAAGGATTGAGTAACATGTGCAAGTAGCAGAGTAATACAGTGAGTTCGTCCTGCTCATTGATGTTGATGAAGTTGTCTCCATGGTTACAGCCAGTGGTTCAGCGTGCTGAGTCAGGTCCACGGCGCCACAGAGCAGGAGATCAGAGAGATGCACGACGAGCAGGCCAACCCCCAGAATGCTGTGGTGAGCACCCACGTGGCTTCATGTAGAGAAATATAAAAGAAATTAGGAAAATAATCTCAAATAAAATAAGCATATTTTACAAATGACAGCAAATATTCAGTAATACAAACCCAAAAACCATTCAAACCATCACTGACCAACACTGTTTCTGAACCTCTCTGTCTGTCTCTGTCTCCGTCTCTTCAGGGGACGTTGGATGTGGGGATGATCGATTCGGTTTGTGCGTCAGATAATCCAGAGAGGTGAGGACCGATATCAAATCATCGTGTGTCTTCATGTTTTCCGTGCGTCACTTGAAAAGTGTCAGTCAGATAGAAGCCAGCGCTCCTCACTCAGATCGTCCACGTCTTCTTCTGTGGTGTCACCGTTTGCTGCGGCCATTATTATATGTCCACTTTTAGTTTTGTGGTCAAAATGGACAAGAAATTCACTAGCGGAGAATCTCCTGCTGCATCGTTCACGAGTGACAAACTCCTCTTCATGTCTGAAGATGGTTAGAGGCTCTACCACAAATATTTAGTCTGAGTCTCTTCTTCTTTGGGATCTTCCCTCGAACGTCAACCAGATGACTGAGATTTCAGAGCGTCTGGTCTTATTCTCACCGTCGTTTCTCCCCCTTCACAGGTCAAACTCCTTTGTCATGATCACAGCCAACCGCGTGCTGCACTGCAACGCCGACACGCCCGAGGAGATGCACCACTGGATCACGCTGCTGCAGCGCTCCAAGGGAGACACCCGAGTGGACGGCCAGGAGTTCATCATCCGAGGTGACGGGGGGGGGAGTCTATCCCACAATGCATTTAGAAGAGAGCAGAGCAACAACACACAGACATGGACAGAGGTCCTGGAAGCTGCTGATTTATTTGGACAGTTTTTTGCTTTTAAATGTCTATTTGTCCTTTAAGTTAAACTTGCAAAAAGTGGATAAAAATCACAAATCAAAGATTCAGTGTGAAACCTCTGATTCCTGCTGCCCAGTCGGTTTATGACTGCACACGTTGTCTGACAGAGATGAGAAAGGAAAAAGAAGCATCATCGTGTGACTCCTTATCTCCCACCAGGCTGGTTGCACAAAGAGATGAAGAACAGTACCAAAGCGTCGCTGAAACTGAAGAAGCGCTGGTTCCTGCTTACCCACAATTCCCTGGACTACTATAAGAGCTCTGAGCGCAACTCCCTGAAGCTGGGAACGCTGGTGCTGAACAGCCTCTGCTCCGTGGTTCAGCCGGACGAGAAGGTCTTCAAAGACAGCGGTAAGAAAGGGAAGAGTCGCAGGCAGAATCAGGTCGGATCCGATGTGTTGTTTCATCATCCCTCTCTCGCATTTCCTCGCTTCCTCTCAGGCTACTGGAGCGTGATCGTGTACGGCCGCAAACACTCGTACCGTCTCTACTGCAAGCTGCTGAACGAGGCCACGCGCTGGGCCAACTCCATCCAGAACGTCATCGACACCAAAGCTCCCATCGACACGCCGACGCAGCAGCTCATCCAGGACATCAAGGTAGGAAGCTCCGTGCAAACTGGCGTTCACCGTGTGACAGTCAGCTGATGTGTGTTGTGCTGATGTCGGCCTGCTCTGCTCTCTGCAGGAGAACTGTCTGAACTCGGAGGTGGTGGAGCAGATCTACAAGAGGAACCCCATCCTTCGCTACAGCCACCACCCGCTGCACTCGCCTCTGCTGCCGCTGCCCTATGGAGACATCCACGTCACCGGTGAGTCGCAGTTACAGAGAAGAGTCGGAGCGGAGGAACCGGCTTTCTAGATCACTCAAATATCAGTGAACACTTGTGTCATTCACCTCATGAAGACTCCAACAGAGAGGACTATTTGCATTTCCCCCCTAAACTAGATATATTAAGAAAGAACCGGTTTTATCCACTTACTATGATACATTAAATGGCCACAACCTTCCAAAGGCACGACCGTGTGATAATGAATCCCAAGTCCAAGTACAAACACTTTGATCCCACTTAAATGGAGCGTTTTTAAAGGGAGCTTGGTGACACTGCCTGAAGCTACACAGGCAGAGGTTTCAGGTGAAAAGTGGCACATGTGGACATTAACCTCACACTTACATTCATGGAGCCACAGGATCACAATCCAGAGACCATCACTGACCTCTTCCCTTCATCCCCCGTTCAGCTCAACGACACAGAAGCTACACGACGCTCCAGGACGAAGCCCTCAAGGTGTTCAGCTCTCTGCAGCACTTGGAGGGCGTGGCCGACCCCGTGCCCATCATCCAGGGCATTCTGCAGACAGGCCAGGAGCTCAAACAGCTGCGGGACGAGCTCTACTGTCAGCTGGTCAAGCAGACGACACGAGCGCCGCAGCCGGGAAGCACCGGGAACCTCTGCACCTGGAAGATCCTGGCCTGCATGTCCTGCACCTTCGTCCCGACCAGGAGCGTCCTCAGATACCTCAAGTTCCACCTGAAGAGGTACTGGCATGTGCACAGACGGATGAAGACAGTTTGTGTGAACAAAAATGGATTCATCTCCAATTCTCTTTGTAAATGTATCCGCAGATATTTGTTTTTATTTTTGCTTAATGTCCGAATCTTTGGCACCGACAATCTACACATCTCCCTCTCCGCAGGACTCGAGAGCTCCTCCCCGGCTCGGAGATGGATCGTTACGCCGCCTTCGCCCTGGACTGCTTGAGAAAGACTCGAGCCAGGGAGAACGTGCCGTCGCAGGAGGAGATCCGCTCCATTGTGGCACGGCAGGACATGAGCACCACCGTTCACTGCCACGGAGGAGGCTCCTGCAAGATCACCATCAACTCACACACGACGGCCGGAGAGGTGGGTGACACTGGCACATGCTGCATTGTGGTGAAGCTGGAATCAACAGAGAATTTAGATCCTGCTGTGTGTGTGTGCGTCAGGTGGTGGAGAAGCTGATCCGCGGCCTGGCCATGGAGGACAGCAGGAACATGTTTGCTCTGTTCGAACACAACGACACCGTAGAGAAAGCCATCGAGAGCCGCACAGTGGTGGCCGACGTCCTCGCCAAGTTTGAAAAGTAAGCGTGCGCGTGCGTGCGAGTGTGTTTGTTCCTTTGAGTTTTGTCTGTTATTAACTCGCTCTCTGGCCTCCAGGCGATCAGCGATTCCAGACGAACACAACACCGGCTGGAAGTTTTACTTCAAGCTCTACTGCTTCTTGGACTCAGACAATGTTCCCAGAGACAGCGTGGAGTTCGCCTTCATGTTTGAACAGGTGAGACGAAGCCAGGACCGGCCAGTCGCTTCCCTGCTGTGCTGAGCCGACTGAGCTGAAAGCTTAGTTGTACCCTGATAGGGGAAAAACGGGTTTCATCCAATGATTATTTCGCAGAATTTAGACTATTGTCTGTCATCTGACGGTGAATTAAATAAGAATCTAATAAAACTAAAATCTATTTTTATACAGTTTTCCATAATTGGGTTTAAGCGGTTTTATTTGGATAACAAATCGAGAAACGGTGCTCAACCGCCGCACATCCTGTCGACTTCAGACTCAGCAGGTGTGTTTCTGAGGCAAGGAGCCTTCCTGTAGAACCCATTTAACCCCATCAGGCTTTTTTGTGATAATACCACACAACCTCGATTTCCTTTCACAAAGAAATAGGTCCTTATTATCTGAGATGTTGAAAATAAAATTTCAAGAAACTAAAGCCTCCAACGAAAGTAGCTGTGTGTTAAGAATTTCTGTGTCTGCTGTCTACAGGCACATGAAGCCGTCATCCGTGGTCGGTATCCGGCCCCTGAGGAGACTCTGCAGTTCCTGGCTGCCCTGAGACTTCAGTACCTCCTGGGCGATCACAGCTCCCAGGCCAACGTCCCGGAAATGTCCCAGGTGTTCCCCATGGCGCGATTACGGGCCCGGGTGCAGAACTCTGCCAAGACATTCGCCCCAGGCACCGGCTCCGTGGCCGACCGCTCGGGCACGACGGAGAGGAAACGCTCGAGCTTCCTGGAAGGAACACTGAGGCGGAGCTTCAGGAGCGGCTCGATGAGTCGGCAAAAGCTGGAGGAGGAGAACAGCCTGGAGGCCTGGATGAGGGAGGAGGCGGCGGCGGTGAGAACCAGCGTGATGGACAAGTGGAAGAAACTGCAGGGGATGAACCAGGAGCAGGCCATGGTGAAATACATGTCGCTGGTGAAGGAGTGGCAGGGATACGGATCCACGCTGTTCAACGTTGACGTGAGTAGAAATAATTTCATGGGACTTTTTATTAACAAAACGCAGGAGTCCAAAGCTGTGTCAATCTCCCTTTCGCTCAGTCATCTTCAGCAGCCCAGCCAGACCTCAGTGTGCTTTATGTCGTTTCAGTGTCGGGACGGATCGTTCCCCTGCGACCTGTGGTTGGGCGTGAGCCGGGAGGCCATATCGGTGTACAAGCGAGGGGAGCCGTGGCCTCTGGAGGTTTTCCCATATGAACAGATTCTCTCCTTCGGCGCCCCGCTGGCCAATTCATACAAGATCGCCGTGGAGGGCCGAGAGCTGGTCTTCGAAACCCAAATGGTTCGTACAACTTAGCAAATGCTCCTTCAAAGCTGTTGTTAAAAGAATAGCATCAAAACCGTCAGATCATTTTTCAGTCGTCCAAATGCATTCAGATCATGAAATGAAACACCAGCCGTTATTCTTCATAAACGTTGCTCCTCCTCACCTCTGCAGGTCATGGACATTGCCAAGCTGATGAAGGCCTACATCAGCATGATCGTCAAGAAGCGCTACAGCAACTGTCAGTCCGTCAGCAGCCACGGCAGCCACGGCAGCCAGTGTAGCGCCTGGTGAAGGCCGCCCTTTAAATCTTGACCTTGTGGCTGTGTGCCGGAGCGCCGCAGAAGGGCCGAGTGTGGCTGCCGCTGGCCGCCGCTGGCCGTGTGTGGACGCCCGTCCTCAGCGCTGGGGAAAGAGCAGCTTGTACATTTGACTCTGTGAATGCTGGAGACAAACCCCGATGCTCTTAATGTTAACTCGCTCAAATGATTGTTTTGACTGGTCACACTCCAAAACACCACTTCGGCACACACGACAGATCAGAACTGTAACAGAAGGACGGTTCGAAATCATTTCAAAATGGAAGGAACAAACGACCAAAGCCTTTTCGGAGAATTTCCCCGATTTGCCAACAAGCAAACTGACCTGCAAGAAACAACTGGAAAACAGAGATTATCAAGTGCAGGCAAAATGCTCACAGCACAAGAAGCAGTCAACATGCAGAAGTTAAACTGGAATCAAAACCAGCAGCTATTCGAATCATGTGTAAACCTACAGCGCAAAAAGGTTTTTGCACAAGTCAGTTTGTTTTCTTTCCTCTTTTTATTCAAGTCTTTCAGTTTGAGAGCAGGACTCATCGGTTTTCAACGTTGAGATTTTCTAAAGCTTGCACTGCAAACCCTGCGCTTGCACTCAAATAGCTCTGCTTGTGCTCAAACTGTGTATTTGCACTCAGATACTTTGTTGCTTGGACAGATTTCCTGCGCTGCAGCTTCAGCTCTTCATGAAACATCTGGTCTTGGATTTCATGCGCAGCCGCCCCTCCACAGCTTTATTATTACACAGTCCTCCCATCGCAAGAAAAGCTAACGCACCCACAACGAGGGCGGGGCAGTTTCATTCGTCATCGCCCCCCCTGGCTTTCTGTTGGTTCTTCTATTTGACAGACTTGTTGCACAAATAAATCCGAGAGCAGAGGAGAAATCAGAGTAGATATTTAAGGAGCACACAGAGGCAGCGTGAACGTGAAGCTGGAGCGCAGGCAATCTGAGTGCAAGCGCACAGTTTGAGCACAAGCGGGGGCTTTGTGTGAGTGCAGGCTTGTGAGTAAAAGTTTTACAAAATCTCAACGTGAAATCGATAAGTCCTGCTCTCACACTTAAAGACCACACTCTTGAATAGAGGTGAAAATATCTGTTGGTCTAAGATAAGTTAACTCCTCCTGGCACTCAAATATAAATATACAAGAAATTCCACTTCTCCAACACCAAAGAAAATCTGATTTCATTTAACAGGACGTTGTTTGCTCATCAGTTCTCATGTTGTCAGCTCAACATTTTAATATGTGGTCGTGTCTCGTTTTGCAAAAAGGTCCTTTCTTCCTGATGCTAACATGACTGTGTTGGGGGGGGGGGGGGGTTGTTAACGGGGGTTTTGTGTGTGTGTATGTGTGTATGTGTGAGAGAGTGAGAGGTGTGTCGACAGGCTGTCCGAATGTGAAAAAACTAAAGCAGAGAGCCTTCACACCGTTTCCTCTGCTTTGACAAACTCTGGGACTGGACGTCTATATATTTTTCTCACTGTCTCCAGAATCTGTTCACTGTAAATAATTTGCAGCTCTTGTCTCAAAACATTTCCACTTTGAGGTCGGCTGTTGTGATGGATTTAAGTTGAGATACGAAGGTCACACAAGTGCCTGTTCAAAATAAAGCAGGATGAACGCCAATCAGATTTTGTCATATCGGCCAGAGTCTGGTGGAGGTGCTGCCACATTTCCTGCAACTACCAATGTCCCTGTTCACTGCAAAATCTGTCCATCCAAGCAAATCATTCAAGGTAGATTTTAAAATCCTCTTTATTCTTTCAAGAAACTTTAACAGAATCAAGAGGCAGAGTGAGGCAGACTGCAGCATCAGCCAAAACACAAAGAACGCCAACACCTACAGTTCATCGGATCGGTCGCTACAACCGTTTCGTATCCGCATGGTTACGACCGAGCGTCAAGGTTCAGTTTGTCTTCATTGTCCCACTTGGGGAGAATTGATTTGCAAGCCAGGGTTCACATCCAACAAATACAAAGAGGTTGGACAGAGAAATCGAGTGCCGGTGCGCTTAAGTGCAAACGTGCAAAGCACAAGAAATGGACGATTCAAAAGTGTGTCAATGTCCAGATGTACAAATTGTACAAGGTGGTGCCCGTTCTGTGAATTTGTGACGTCAAACAAGGCGTCAAAAAACCCACAGAAATGCAAAGTCCTCCACTGGTAATGGGAAAGGAGACCCTCACCTGCATTAAAAAAACACATACATATCTGGTAATTCTGTTGGTGAATATCCACCAAGTCACCAAACTTCCTCAAAACGTGAATTAAATTTAGTCCAATTTAAAATTACCAATGTGTCGAATAGATATCTGATCTTTGTCAGCCTCTGCTGGCAGCAAGTAGGAACTGCGACAACACAAAGATCCCCTTTAAACTACAGATGCCTGAGACAGACGTGAGAGTTTAGATTCACCAAATTCAGAGGATTTCATTACAGGGGTTTTTTTCCCGCTCATGTCAGAATAACATGGTTGTAAATACTACAAAAAAATCCTGATTGCTGACGTCAAACCTTCGACTAATCGCCAGGAAAAGTCTCCCAAACGTGCTTGAATCCTCCTTTTCGGTGCGTTCCCCTGGATTTCAGTTATTGTGCCTTTTAAAGCTCGTCAGTCTGCAAACGTTTGGACATGAGACCCTGAACGACTTGTTCCGGTGGACAGTTTGCAGTGGGACATTCCTTCAACATTTCACTGGAGCTCCGCGGGCGGCAGATCCATCCAAAGACGCGTGTGCAGGTTAATTCCACGGTGCCTTGTTGTATATTGTGAACACTTACTTTATGTTCTATGTGTGGTTTCCACTTTTTTTGGTATAATGTGCAATGTTATATATATTATATAATCATGTGGCTGTACATTTTATACTTCTGTTGTTTTTCCTTGAATGATGACCACGTTTTCTCTTGTTTCTTTACACATCCAACACACAGTGGATCTTATACCGGTATCTTTTATAAAAATAAAAATAAATCTGTATGAGTTGTTTTATGTATTAAAAGGATGATTCTAACAATAAATGGTTGCATATTTGATTTAAAGGTGTATTCAGTTAGACTTTCTCTTTATTTCACACTTGTTCCACAGACTGAATTATCTGCAGTAGTTGTGTGTGTAGTGTGTTCATAGTTCCATTATTCAGCCGTTTCCACTTGTTGTGACTCAATCCCAAAGAAGAATGTGAGATTATGAAAATGATAATTTTGTATTTGTATGGGCTGATCGGCCCAGTTATCACCACCATAAACCCCGTTAATCGGAACCCCCTCCAAAATGTAATGAGGTCTTCATGGGTTTCAAGAAAATCCATTCAGTCGTTTTTCCGTAATCTGAAGGACAATGAAAGCTTCTTGGCCGAGGTTAACGGAAACCTCCAGAGGGTTCCTCAGGTTTCTGATAGCTCTTAGTCTGGCCCCTCCCCTGGGACCACTTTGCCTTGGGACACCCTACCAGGGGCGACGGCCCCGGACAACCCGGCCCCCAGGATCACCGGGACACCCAAACCCCTCCACCACAGTAAGGTGGCGATTCACGGAGGGGAGTGTGGATTTCAATTAAAGAACAATTTCAAAGTAATTTCTAGCTACTTAATTTTAATAATTACACAAGAGATGTATAATAAGAAAAAATAACCCTCCACAAAACTGTATCTAGGGTTGTGCTACAGAAGTACAGGAACCTTTGGGGTGGGGCTTGCAGCACTAAACACACCTGATTGGTCGAGCAGTCCAGCATTTGATTAGCCGACACTTTAAAAAAACCTGCAGCTGCGTATACACTTTTTTTTATTTACTGTTCTCTCGTACTGAGATTAGGACTCCGCAGAAGAAAGCCTTCGACAGACCCAAGACGAAGTCCAGGCCCCCTACAGGACAATCAGAGGGAAACGGCAGAAAGAGGGATGTTTGTGACGTCATGACGCTGCAGCACGTCAGGTCAACCACACATTATGCAGATAAACAACACTGCTCTCCGTGTATACAAATATTCTTTATACATTACATCCATGTTACATTCAAAAGAAATAGAAACACAGCCAACAGCAAAAGTCACATTCAAGTCGTTTCTGTGCTGCACATGGCAACGTCGTCACCGAGCCTCCTGAGGCACCGAACGAATCCAGTGACTCGAGTCAAGAACCGATCCCAGAGCCCGAAAACCCGTCACACATCCCGAAACAGCACAGGGCTCCTGGAAGCTCAACAGAGGGGACACATCAAAACAACTAGTTTCAACAGCAGCATTAACACAAATCATCTGAGGATTGATCCTGTGTAGCAGCAGAGACTGTTGTTGACACGCCAGCAAACAGAGACGGTGAGAGATAAGAAATAAATCCTCCTTCTGACATCAGGGGTTTCTGTTGTGCTCAATCTGCCTCATTCACTGAATCCTGAAGGCTCGTTGGTCAAAGGCTGGACGGGAAACACTGGGTTCTTCTGAATGATTCAAACGAAGGACGATCCTGTGACAGAAGGTTCTCGTCGGGTTTCTACGAAGATTTAACATTTTAATGTAAACCAACTAAATATGAGAATTTCCTGTGAGTTTGGCTTCTGACCACAGACTGTAAACAAAATGGAGGACATGACAGCCCCCTGGTGGCTATAGTGTATCATACACCTTGTGTCCTCCATGTTAGAAGACGGCACATGGACCAAACTAAAAAGTCACGTTTGTCAAAGATTATCACATTGATGTATTTTCAAGTGTTCACGTTGGGTCTTAATTAGTTATTTGATGATATTAAAACGGGGTAAAACACCATGATTGACAGCTGAGACTGCCTCGCGTATGGTTGAGCGTGTGCATCAACGGGACATCCATATCGCTGCTCCACCCCCCCAATCGTTGGCTCGTCAAAAAACACAAGATGGCAGCGTTTCCATCAGGGATATTTCAGCTTCATTTCTGGAGACGCGTCGTCCATCTTTATTTAGGATCTATGGTTGTTAAACGGCCGAGAGGAAATCTTCACAAATCGAACCTAGAGTCTGGTTGGACTGATTAAGGGTCCTGGCGTCGCTATTTCCTGATGAGTGTTACATCTTTACTGGAATGTTTCAGACTTCGATCCTGCTCCTGTGCTGCAAATGATCTCAAAACGATTACAAAGAGAACAGAGCCTAAGTTCTGAGTTAGCGTTGCATTTACGAACAGATGCACGAAGTGAACACAGCCTTACATTTAGATCAAACTGTTGGAAATTGGTCGCCATTTTCTCCATGGTGCCAGATTACAAATCTTTGAAGAAATCGTCCAATTAGATCACAGTTGGATCAATTCCTTTCTATTGTAATTGCAGGAAAAACAGGTCCTGTAAAATAAAGAGCTGCCAGAATATTCAAAGATACTTAAAGATGTTTTTCTGAGCACACATCAGCCTTAACGCTCTGTTCATCCCAACAACACGTAAATAAGCATTGGATGCTATGAATCAACCAAATTCCAATTACCTAAAAGTTAATTTAAGGGGATGTAGTGCTACGTTGACCGTGCACAGTATTCATTAACTCTCACGTGGCTGCAACGTCATCAGATGGGATTGACAGGTCCGCAACCCCTTCACCACCGTCTTTCCTATGTGCGGTTCATGCAATAACCAGGAGTGTTATTTTTACCAAGGATTAAACCACATGTGGGTTCATTTAACTGTTGAGATAGTTTTGAGGACCGGCCCCTGAGCAAACAGTTTTAATACTTCATGTAGTAACACAAAGAATCTGGGAAATACATCCCAGCAAAGCTCAGATTGTTACGACCAAGTGAGAACCATCAGATGTTTTGTTCCTGCATAAATTCCGCCTGGCGTTACACCGATGTGACACGGATGACGACCTCTCCTGAGTCACCGTCCTGGCTGAGGTTGTTTCGGGGCACGAGGCCGGGACAGAATGGGGCCCAACAGAGGCAGGTCCACGGCTGTGGCCCCAGCTGGGTGGAGTGTAAGGGGCCATTGGGCCCAAAGGTGGCCAGGGGCAACCAAAGCGTCCTGGGGGCCAATGAGGAATGACCCGTGCTCATCTCCTCCATGTCCTTTGCCTTATCGTAACCCTGGACGTCCCAGTGGAGGTTTACGGCTCGCCAGCGCATGAAGACGTTGTACACTGCTGCCCCCTCATGGACAATCAAGCCTGTAACAACGACAGAAACGGACACGTTGAAGAAATGTCGAAACTGTTGAAAATATTATGCAAATTAGAAATGGTCCCTGTCAAGCTGCAGGTAATATTCAGTATCAGGTGGTTTCATTTCTTTTCTTCTTCCACCTTCCAACACAACAGAGTTTATGCAAAGGGTTTTAAAACACACAAAAACATCACACGTCTCTTTTTCAAACGTTTGTCAGATCCTCATTACATTTGGGATGATTTCCGTTTTACATCTCTCTCCTGGAGTCTCCACACTTCACTTTAAAATAAAAGATAAGAAGCCAACATCAGCCCGACTATTACTCAGGTTGTGAGTTTGTATTATACTGTTTGTTTGGCTCATTACACATAAATGACACCAAACAACAAAATGGACCCCAACAGCCAAATAGTTCCATCTGCAAATACTAAATATTTTACAATTGACCTCAGAGGACGGTTGTCTGGCGTCAGCTGCATTAATCATTCCCATCCTCACCTACGCAGACCAGGTCCATGAAGCCGTACATGCCGTAGCAGATCTGGAAGAGGACGTCGCGGCGCTGCCAGATGGCCTGCGGGCTGAGAGCCGACCACAGCAGCCAGGAGATGCTGGCCACCAAAAAGAGGGAACCCAGGAACACGGCAATGATCTGCACCTTCTCCACCAGGGTGATGGTGATGGACTGCCACTGCAGGCAGAGAGGACAGAGAGAGAACAAATGTCTTTATCTGTAAACGCACGTGAAGCTTGAATCCAGAGTAACAGGAACACAACATATATCTGACTGTGGTCGTCCCCTCAGACAAAACTCGACAACTTTGACCAGCTGAGGTTTTTGGATGCCTATGTGATCATGATTATTTTTATTTGATCCAAAAACAGAAAAGATAGTCCAACATAACTTCAGACAACCTCAAATAAAGAGAAACACCGCACTGCGTCCTCCAAACGGTTTTAGGGAATAACATTTTTTATTGTGACCTTTGACCAATTTAATCTAATCAATTAATCTTTCATGTAACAACTGGTCAACATTTGAAGGAAATACGTTTAGGACTTTTCTCATAAAATTATTTCTTCTCAATGACGACTTTATCCTCGTAATATTGTAATTTTTTGCCTTCAACATGTCCATAATATTCAGTGGTAAAAGAAAAAGCTGAAGCTAACAGAGCAAGAAAAACCAGATCAACCAGAACTGGGCATGTAAGAAGGAGCATGAAACAATGAGCAGGCAGTTCCACACAGTCCTGAGAACCTGCCACGTGTCTGACTGAATCTGCAAACAGGAGACGAAGGAGGCTAAGAGGAAGTGGAAAGGGGCCCTGAAGAAGAAAGTGCAGGACAAACTGCGAAACAGAACATTGTTGATGGCGAGCGGATGATGGTGACGTGGCACGATGCTCGTTTCAGAGGAAAAGCCTCTTTGTGAGTTTGTTCAATCTGCCAGCGACTCGAGTCCCATCTGGAGCGAGCAGACCTGAAAGAGCCTGAATGTTCCTCTGGGAACAGACCGGAGATCGTTTCAGACCTCCAGAGAATCATGTTCAGCTTTGTAGGACTGAAGGAATCCTGCCGCTCCAAACCCACAGCAGAGGCCGGACGAGGAGACGCAAACTCTCAGCCGGTGGAAAAGGATTTTGTGCCGCTCAAGAAACAGAGTTAAAAAAAGGCAGAGGTAGATATTTGACATTTTTGGTGAATAACTGCTTCATCACATTGATCCCACGATGCAGCCTGACTGAGCCTTTCATTGGACACTGCCTGTTAGATGCTCACATCCTTCAAACTGAGATTAATCAAGTGCACAGATTATGGGATGACTGAAGCAGGTTTGGTTTTTTAAGAACAGTTTGTTCGCCAATAATCACCACGGCTTTTATTTCACCATTTAAGCACAGCAATATTTCCGCTCTAGCGGTTCTTCAGTGTTTAGGTTGTGAAAGTGAGAAGTCACACGGCTGTGACAGACGCTGCTTGGCGACTGAAGCAGAGAGGATGAAATCAGGTTTCAAGGTTTTCTCTAAGAGGCTCCTTGAAGAAATGTGACAAAGTCTGGAACCCTGTATCGTCCCTTATCGATTCTCTTGATGTGGTGCCTGAGGATTTGGTTCGCTGAGCATTGAGGTATTTTTACATAATATTTATTTTATTTGTCTTTCTCTGTATGTTTTTGCTCTTTTCTGCTGTCACCTACAGACGGGGTGGGTGGGTTCTCAAGGGGTGGGGATAAAACCAACAAAAAACTAAACGTGAGCATTGTCTTTCGCTCTTTCTCTTCTATTTAGTTCCGTCGATACCGTGGAATGTGGATGCTCAATAAAAAATGAAAAAAATAAAAACGTCCTGCACAGTGTTCTACCTGCCACGGCCTCTTCATGTTGATGGCGATGACGTGGAAGCGATAGCAGCAGAGCTCGCAGGTCCAGCAGCCCCGCTCGCTGATCCACTTCAGCAGGCAGTGCTGGTGGGTGTAACGCACTGAGCCGTCGCACCGGCACGGGTTCAACAAGTCGCCCTGGAGACCAGAGAGAGGGCAAAGGTCATTATACTATAAAGAGAAGACATTGATTTGATAAAAGCACTTTAAGACATTCACAAGTGGAAAATAGCTGGAATTCTAAAAACCAGAATAACTAGAATGGCACTTCGATTCATATTCATGTCTCGGCTGGACTTTCTATAAATTTGTCCACTTCCTGTTGCACCAGTGACGGATGAACATCGGGGTCTTTCCAGGAACAGTAGGAAACACCCTGTTTTTGGATCAGTATTCAAAGCGTCTCCATCTTACATCCATTGAGGAAGGTGTGTGTGTGTTTCCCATCATTTAAAAAGTCCTTTTCTTCCAGCAGGAAGACACACGACTTGTTCACCGCAGGGCTTTGGCAGCATCGCTCAGATCAATGAGCATCTCTCAAAGCTACACTCACGGATATTAGCAGGCTGCAGCATGACATTAATCATTGAAGACACATTTGTGCTTCTGTTTTTTCCTCGAGAAGCCATTACTGCAGCTTTGACCTGCCGGCTGAGCTGTGAGTGGCATATTAATAGTATATTAAGGTCAGTGGTCAGGAAGCTCATTTTTCATCATGTCATGAAAACCTTGTGGGTTTAATAGGACCTCGGAGGCTTCGTCTTGAATGAAGTGACGCAGCAGCGGCGGCAGCGGCTACCAACTGAAGCTGTGATTGATAAAAAACACATCTTGGAGTCTGAATCCTCCAAGGGGCCAAAAAGTTGCACATATTCGTGGATTATGATACAACCAGATTGCTTAGATAAACAATATGTCGACACACATACACTATTGGCGACACCTCTATCTTTACAGTTGTCATTACTACTCCATCTAAAAATGTGATCATTTATTATTACTACGATCAATGGATTCTAGAATTTACAAGAAGGCAAGCGAGGCTTCAACTGAAGGGTGTAAACAGAAGTATAATATGTACAAGTATAATATGTGCATGTCAGTGCAGAGAGACAGGAAACAAGAGGAAAGAGAACCAGTAACATGGCGTCTTTTACCTCTCGACTTCCAGGACATCCCCCTAGAAACACAGTGAAGGCCATGACAGATCCAGTTGTCCAGTTTGTCGTCAACAGCTCCCCAAAAAAGGCGAGCAAGTTATTTTATTATTATGATTTCGGGGGTAACGTTCAAAGGATATTTTTATGAAAATTTAAAAATGACAACCAGCTGATGCTGGTCGGGCCTTTGCTCGTGTTAAATTGCATCTTATTCTCACACAGGAATATTTTAAGTGTCAAGTTTCTGTTTTGCAATTTTCTTGGTAACCGGTGAGCTTGACCAGCCCGTGGCCTCGTATCAAAATCAAATATTAGTCTGGACCCGGAGGCAGAGCAATTAGATTAGCTCTGCTAATAGGCTATAGCCCACGTTCAGAAGACAGGATATTCACTTAGGCGTTTACTGCCCTGACTCCTCTCTTCCCCTTCAGCTCCGGTGGGGATGAATCGTCCCTCATCGAGTCTCACTGTCACGGACCAAATAGGCAAACGGCGTGTCAGGTTTCAGAGCCAGAGTGTCCATTTGTCCCTGCTGGTCCACATCTGTCCATCCAGCTCCAGGAAGACGAGCAGACAGTTCGGCTGACGCATCGCGTGGGGATGATGTTTATTATAAATAGATTATGATTCAGCCTTTTTCATCCACCTCGGATATGATGGATATGAAGCAGTTTGTTTCATTGGGTTTGGATTGTAAAACGGACCAATACACAAGACGTTGATTTGACTGTGCACAGGAATAAATGTGCAATAAGAAAACATGTACCCTCTAAAGGGAACTTCTGCTTCCTCTTGTATTAAAGCTACTGTATAAAAATACAGTAACGAGCGTGAAAGTTGAAATAGTAGTTTGGCCCAATAATCATCCTCAATTAAGTAAATCTCACTAGTTCCCACAGCAGTTTGTAGACACAGGTTCCCCGATATTCAGCCTCTAAAGGAACTCTGTGTAACTTCTATCTCTGGCTTCCTCTGATGGGATCAGACTTGAATGAAAATGGATTTTTAAATCTGGATTTGGATTTGGGTTGGAACCATCGCTTCAAAACAGCCCGGCCTCACTTCACTGCCTTTTATTTAAAAGCACAGCGAAGCAGTGAAATGAAGGAGGAGAATTTACAAAGAGATTGAACTTTGGGTGCTCAGCAGATGATCAGCCCCCGTGTGAACCTTCAGGACAGAAACCTGCAGCTGCTCTGACCAGCGGTGTCAAACATGGCAGCTGTCGAAAGAATTAAACCTGCTCACAGTGCGGCCGACGGTGCAAAATGGTACGAAGGCTGAGGTTTGATTTTTCTTTCTTTGACGGGACCCTTCCTGAGATAGAACTTGTTTTCAGAGCATGTTGACCTCTGACCCTGTAAATCCTCACTCAGGAACGTTCTACACACATTGAACAGTTTCCAGTTTCTGTTCACTCTGTCCAAACCTTCATAAAGACATTTAAACCAACAAATGTCGATCGGATAATTGAGTTATTTCAGCTCTAGTTGTGTAGTGGAGAGCATTAACCTCCAAACTCAACTGTGTCCTGCCTTGCTCCAGTTTTCATGCTACAGCTGACTTTAGGACTGTAACGATTCTGTCTCCACACAAACGACGTCCACAGGAAACCCGGGAAACCTCAACCTGCAGCAACTGGGACAAAACTCCTCTTTTAATTCACATCGGACACTGTGAACACGTGAAAGTGACCGAAAACTCAGCATTTTGTAAATATTACACATTACAAGTTCCAACTGAATGTGTCAAGCTCCACGCTTGGTATATTGAAGTCAGCAGAGTGGCAACATTTTACTTGAATTTAAAAACAAAAATGAATTGAACCACGGATCCAAACTGGAGATCTAACCCTCACCCTCGTGATGCTGGGGGCCGAAGCTAAAGACTAAGAATTTAACTTTTGTTTTGTTATCCTGTTTTGTCATCGTGTTCTCACTCTAGCTCTCCTCTGGCTCCTGCTCTGGCTCTCGCTCTAGCTCCCCTCTGGCTCCTGCTCTGGCTCTCGCTCTAGCTCTCCTCTGGCTCTCGCTCTAGCTCTCCTCTGGCTCCTGCTCTGGCTCTCGCTCTAGCTCCCCTCTGGCTCCTGCTCTGGCTCTCGCTCTAGCTCTCCTCTGGCTCCTGCTCTGGCTCTCGCTCTCCTCTGGCTCCTGCTCTGGCTCTCGCTCTAGCTCTCCTCTGGCTCCTGCTCTGGCTCTCGCTCTCCTCTGGCTCCTGCTCTGGCTCTCGCTCTAGCTCTCCTCTGGCTCCTGCTCTGGCTCTCGCTCTCCTCTGGCTCCTGCTCTGGCTCTCGCTCTAGCTCTCCTCTGGCTCCTGCTCTGGCTCTCGCTCTCCTCTGGCTCCTGCTCTGGCTCTCGCTCTAGCTCTCCTCTGGCTCCTGCTCTGGCTCTCGCTCTAGCTCCCCTTTGGCTCCTGTTCTGGCTCTCGCTCTAGCTCCCCTCTGGCTCTCACTCTAGCTCTTCTCTGGCTCCTGCTCTGGCTCTCGCTCTAGCTCTCCTCTGGCTCCTGTTCTGGCTCTCGCTCTAGCTCTTCTCTGGCTCCTGCTCTGGCTCTAGCTCTTCTCTGGCTCCTGTTCTGGCTCTCGCTCTAGCTCTCCTCTGGCTCCTGCTCTGGCTCTCGCTCTAGCTCTTCTCTGGCTCCTGCTCTGGCTCTAGCTCTTCTCTGGCTCCTGTTCTGGCTCTCGCTCTAGTTCTCCTCTGGCTCCTGTTCTGGCTCTCGCTCTAGCTCTTCTCTGGCTCCTGCTCTGGCTCTAGCTCTTCTCTGGCTCCTGCTCTGGCTCTCACTCTAGCTGCTCACCAACCGGTCGAGGCATATGTCGCCCACATTGAGTTTGGTTCTAGAGGTTTCAGTTAATCTTTCCTCTCCACAGTCGCCTGCTCATTGCTGGAACTGCTCTGGAACTGAGCTGAACTGAACCGGGTCCAGGACCGTGGCCCCCCCACTCCCCACCACGTGGGGTCTGACCTGCGCGCGGGTCCGCCCACGTGCCGGAGGACCACTCACCTGCTCTGCGCCTTGGAAGCAGATGCGGCAGCTGGGAGTCGGGATGCACGTCTCACTGCTGCAGTTCGAATGCATCGCCTGCGTCTTGCACGCGGCCCCCCCCACCGCCCCATCCTCGCTGGAAAAATCCCCCCGGTTGGATTCCTGCGGGTCGCCCCCAAACGTGTCCCCGCAGCCCCGGTCCTCCCGACGGTCCTCCCCTTCGTCCCGCTCCTCTCGCTCCTCTCCCGGCTCTGCCTGGTCCTCGTCCCCGGCATGCGGACGTCCTCGGGGGGCGCGCGGTTCTTCCTCCCAGGTGTGGCGGTGGGTGATGGCGGTGCCCCCCCTCGCCTCTCCCTCCTCGGTGCTCATAATCAACTCAAGTGTCGGAATTAAATTGCATAGATGCCCCCGACCGCCGCGCACAGTGTCCTCCAGCACTGCGAGACGTGATGCAGATCCCAGATCCCAGATCCCGGATCCCGGATCCCTCCGTTCCGTGGAGCCGAGCCGCGGATCAGCAGCCAGATCCCCGCCGGTGCTGCGGCCCATCCGCCGGCTGAATCCGCCTCCTGCGCTCCGGGGACCCGGGGAGCATTTCCGAGCAGCAGCGTCCAGGCATCGCAGCGGGAATCAAACCGACCTGAAGCACCGGATTCCCGTCTTCCTCTCCCCTTCCTCCCCCTCTGCCTCCGCCTCTTTGGTCCAAGCTGACAGCTACACAACACACACCACACAACACACACCACACAACACACACCACACACCACACAACACACAACACACACACACACAAACACGTACACCACACACTTGTATCTAAGTGAGCCCTTGATAAAATAAATAAATAAATACCACTTTTATTGTATTTTGTATTTCAGTATATCTTTAAGCACTAAACTCTAATCGCACTAGTTTTTACTGTATCGAATTTATTCTGTATTTTACATCCACACATCTGTGTTGTGTTTTTATGGGGAGGGGGTTACAGGCAAATACCTTGACACTCATTCACGTAATACATCCCGAACCTAAACCCCCAAACAGTCCATTGACAAAGTGTGTCCTCACAAAATGTCCTCACTCTGTAGGTCTATGCTCACAATGGTCCTCACAAATATAGAAGTACAGGAACACACATAAAACTACAGTGACCAAAACTATCAGTTATCAGTATTATCGCAGTATTGTTAAAATGACGTACACAAACTGTAGTAATTTCACGTTTTACATTGACATAAAATATATCAATAAAAATGATAATATTTTCATCATTTATCGAAGGTGGAAGATATCCGTGTGTGTTAAACGCTTGCACTTTGGCGACTGTGGATGTTAGTTTGTCTGTTAGTTCTCCTTCCGCCATGTTTTTATAAAACACACCATCTTGGACAGAATCAACCAAATCATTGCAGTAATAAAGGATTAAATACAAGTATAGGCGCGCACACACACACACACACACACAGACACACACACAGACACACACTGGGCTTTCTGTCAAGAACCCTCCCCTGTGATGAGTCCAGTGCTCAGGAAACAGAAAGGACCGCGTCCCAGGGGAGAGGACCAATCAATCACATTATTATCCCATTAATATGATGGATGAGGTAACTCTCCCGCCCCATGAAGGCACTACCTCCGCAGCCTGTGAGGGAAAAAAGATGAGCTGCATCATATTCACAGCTCAGTTGGTTTAATTTGCAGGGTTTGTTTGGGGAGTTCTTGGGGGGGGTTCTGGGCCACACTCTTACCAGTGGGGGTCAAATGAACTTATAAAACATTAGGTGCAGCCACAGATCCTTTAAAAGATACGTTTATTACATATTATTATAAAGAAACAGCACTGCAGTTTCAGTCGACATACATCTTCTTCCCAGACTAATACGAGGACATTTGGACCACCTCCATGTGCCCATCTTGAAAAGTCTAAATGATTGGGTGGTGCCGAAGTCTTTCCTGAATGAATAATAAAAACAACTAACTTCCTGTGTCCCTCTTGTCTGTTGACCACGTGCGACACCCTGAGAACTCACCACTGTTCTGGGTTTCCCGACTCAGAGTCTAAATTATATACACATGACCTGCTTCGGTATCTTATCATCAGCCTCCGAACCGACCTGATAATAAAGCTCGCGGAGCCTCAGTCGGCGAATCGTCTGTCGGAGGAGACTGCTTTTCCAAGAAGAATCTTCTCTCCTTCTTTTTTTTTCTTTTGACGATGTCTATCGCTTTCCGGGGAGTGGGCCAGTAATGGACTCTAATGCAGCAAAGGAAATTATCCACTCATGTCCAATCACTACCTACGAAGCACCGATCAATACCAGGTCCCCAGGGCTCGAAGGGAGACCGGGATCGTGCTGAGAGCAGGGAGGGCCGGGTGAGCTGCGTCCGAACAGGTTTGTTTAGGAGGGGGGTGGGACTGAGATCGACCGCCTCCGAATTTACTTTTGGATTTCAACTTCCATCTGAGAGAGTGGCGCCCCTCCACTGACTAGAATGGCACTCAGAGCACATTCCTCCTCCCAGGCCCAACTCTCTCCTTAAAGTCAATCAAGCCGCTCCAAACTGATCGATACCAGTTCCCAAAATACACCTTCAGGTCCACAAATGATTCCCCTTGAAATCAGTGTGTGTAAAAACTTCCTATCTCACATTGTTAAAGACAGATGTGCTTCTAGATCATTCTTTTCTGGACAAAGTCTGAGGTTTCCTCCTTTAATGGAACTATTTAACAAAAATAGTTTTTTATGAAATCCTCCTCACAAACAAACGCCCAGGGGCAAAAACATCACCTCCCCAGTGGAGGTAAAGACACCTCTATTCCAGGAAATCGTTAGTTGTACTAATACATAATATATAATTTCAAGGTTAGTAAAACCACACTTTAGTTTTTTGACAGGAACAGTTTTGGTGAGACACCCCTCATCCCCTCATCCCCTCTATTCATCACAGCTATAAACCCTTGATAAGAACTTGTGGGTCAACATTTTTCCATATTTACAGAGAAACTTTGATAGTTACTCAGATTTAAACCTTTTTTTTTTGTTAAGTTAACGTTTCCATGTTAGGAGCAGCTGCATCAACAGGACGATGAATCCATCAATTCTTACAATTATTTGTATGGGAATGTTCAGTGTTTTTCTTGGGACTGTTATGGACGCACTTCCCTGCACTTCTGACCGTTTTCTAACAATTGACTGACAGAACTTAATAAAGAAGATTTCGACTGGTCCAGAAGAAGAGAGGCCAGAGGTTTGGTCTTTCTAATGATTTGAGGAGTTAAAAGTTCACGATGGAGGATAAACATCAGTCAGAGACATTTCACAACAACCAAAGAAGTTGCTCCTCTCAATGTTTTATAACTGATGTTTCCAGCTCAAGTGAACGACTTAATAATTATGAATTGGGCGTGAACTGGTTCCTGATTGGCTCCCCTCTCTTATGACTCCAGCTGCTGAAAGTAGAAACCTCTGTCCACAGCAGCTTCACTGGAGTTGAATTTAAAAAGGGAGCTGGTGGAACACGTAGGCTTTGTGAGAAAGTCTTCACATGAATTCAGATGATCGAATTCAACTTCAAGATTATGAGCAACTAGTAGATTCTAAGGCAACAATATAAATACAGAAGGTGATCAAATTAAAACACATGAACACGCATCAGTCAAACGGTCGAGCTAATTTAAAGAATCACCTCCTCCCATCACTTCCAGTGCTAATGCCCCTCAGCCATTTGCTCTGGTTCTCTCCCCAAGTCGTCCTGATCAATTATTCTCCTTCCCGCCGTCGGCCTGTCTGCAGAGCCCCTCCCCCTCTCTGTTCTTCCTGTCGACTCTGTCAAACAGTGGCGTTCTGTACGAGGCAGGGCGCCTTACACCCCTGAAACCATTGTGCCGCAAACACTCTCCCAGCCGGCAAAAGGAAGTGGAGAGCCTGCCAAAGATAGAGTGGAGGACCACAGACAAATGGAGTAGCTGAGCTCATTAAAGGGCTGGTGTGGTGGGTCAGCATCCTGCTGGAGAAGAAGCCCGATCAGCTTTCGATGACATCATCTGCACGAGGCCCACAGCGCCTGATCAGTCTGACGTATCTGAAAGAGCTGCACTGACCCTCCACAGCTCAAACCCCTTTCTGCAGTAGAAGGCTGAAGAGCCACAGTGGAACAGTCAGTGTTTAAAATAACCAGGAGGAGAAATCCACACCGCAGCCAGTCGCAGCTGTCCATCATGATGTTTAACACCGTTTTTATTTCATCAAAACTAAAACCAAACTCTTACAACATAAATCGGTGCGATAATAACTACTTAACGAATTCTTTTAAGTTGGGTTCACTTGCTGTCTGCTCACTTTACGATCTGTACTGCAGCCAGCCACCAGGGGGCATGATTAGGCAAGATGTCAAAAGTGGAGCATTTTAGTTAAAAAAAAGTAAAGCTCATTTCTGACCTCCATATCTTTGACGTGTCTTCGCTCTAATTTCTTTTAAGGACCTAAGAGAAGCTCATTTTATCGTAGTTCTACAAGCCGACTCTTTCTTTCCTGATGTGCAACAGGTTGTTCCTGCTCATCAAATTAAAAACGTCGGGTTCGAGCTGTCTGCATTGAATCCTCTTTATCGCAAAGAGCAAAACATTGGTCAAGGACACGGTTCATAGCTGCTAAGTTTTATTTCTTAATGGTTCCTGCACCGGCAAACAAAATGTAAAACAGAGCTAAATAGTTCCCATTTAAGAAGACTACTGTATCCAATAAATATGAAACATGTATTTAGTTGGGATGCATTATTTGAGCATTCTGAATCATAAAGATCTAATCTGTCATTGGCCGAACTCCTTAATATAGACAAATTATTTAGAATCTATATGTACAACTGCAGCAGTTGTACATATAGATTCTAAATAATTTGTGACAAATGGTTGCTTAGTGAAGTTGATGAGATCTTTTCCCTTGTCGTCCAATCACAAGTTCATTTCGAGCAGATTTCCTGTGGACCTACACTTTGCGCTCAGGGATAGAACACGAGAGTAAAAAAGGGACGGTAACTTCACTACGTATGAGAATTCTAAAAAGTTATGCCCATTCAACTTTCTGCTGCAGTTGTCAAACCTCAAATCAACATAACACATTAGATCATGACAGATTTTGGCTGATGTGAAAGTTTGATGGTTCTTTCTGCCACAGTGCGCGGAACCATAACGTGTGCAGCTGTGCTCGATTCTGCACTCAGTCTTGTTGCCTGGAAAATAGCAAAGATGTGACCGTCTCACACCACGTCCGGTTTCCCCGCAGACAGTTTAGAACATGATTTGGATTCTGAAGTGCTTCTGCTTGGTGGAGTTGTGGTTCATGCCCATCTTCAGCATCCATTTTGACTTCATCATCTGTACGTACTTCATGTCTCTCTGGTTCCGATGGAACGAGCCGTTGCCTGAGAGACAGAGAGAAGGGAGGGGCAGCATGAATGAACATGGAGTGTCGTCGTTCAGGAGCAGTTCTCTTGTCGTTATGATGGGAATAATGAAAAGAGAACAGGAGCCCGTGCAACACTGACAAGACTTCAAATTTAAACTCAAAAGTTATTTCGTTAGTACATCAGTGGGACGTTAAGCGCTCATCAGAGACTGTGCTTTGGCTGCAGTAAAAGAATATGAGCACAAGAGGACAACTCTCAGAACAGGTGTGGATGCGCTCAGTTCCGATCCCTCAGACTAGATATTTAGATAGATAACAATATTTTGTTCTCGTGGTTAAATCTTACCTCCATCCCAGCCCAGCGCTTTGTACTGCCGGAGGACTCGGCCAACAGCGTTCTTATTGTGGCTGAGAACCACCGCTCGCTGAGCTCCAAATCGCTGTTTGTAGTACCTCATGAGGGAGCGGTGGCCGATTTTGGCACCTGAAGAAACACAGCAATCAGAAGTATTCATGTTAGAGCATGAACACATAATAAAACCACGTGATGATCGCAACGAGAGAATGACGGCACAGATCCTTGAGCAACATCTGCTAATTCAGCGCCTGGTCACACGACTACACATGTGATACAAGAGAAATCCAGAGATGACACGCGGCTTCGGCGCCAACAATTATTCAAAGAGCCGATGAATTGGTGCTTATACATTCAACATAATGTAATAATTGCACAATATTTCTCTGTGATTAACCCCTGGGAGTCCTGGTTTATTTTGTAATGCTTTTTCCTTTATATATTACATTAAGTGATTATCATGCCACAGCTGGGCATCTTCATTTGTTCAGCACAAATATGCCTATATGACCAGATAATTAATGTCAAAGACAAAAATGAATATATGCAAAATACACAAGAAATATCAAATCTGATTTGGATTTTTTTTACTATAAAAACCACAAAATGCTCCACAAAGCAAAGTTCAAAATGTAAATGTAGGTTGCAAATGTGAGGATAGAATAATAAAGCTGATTTAAAATCAAGCAATATAAACTTATTTGAAATAAAGAAAGCGAGTGAGGGGAATTTAAAAAGTATGCAAATATGACACTTTTCTTCTTTTGCACTTCCTTGGTGTTTGGTTAATTTTTTCGTGACGGTGAACACAAACACATTCTTTCTATCGTCATTTTTACTTGGCTGATCAACACTAAACAAAAACAACTTTCAAGTCAAGTAGTAATATCATTTTAGATACGGTGAGATAAAAAGTGCTATATAAATAAATAAATTATAATACGCTGAAGACAAGTTGATAATCTTCTTACCCTACATCGTGAAAGCTGTAACTCTAGTTGGTCTTTACACAGTGTTTACTTTATGATGCTGTAATTCATTGACACTGATAACAAGTGCATCTGTTCCTGTCCACAACCTGAACCGAAAACCTGGCTCTGTTTATTGGTGAAAGGCTTTGAGTTAAGAGCCTACTCTCCGATTAACCAAGTCAAATGGAAATACAGAAAAAAACATTTCAAGAAACCTAAAATATCAAAAGGCTCCAGTTCACTACCAGATGATCGAAATTCTAAAGTTTCGTGAAAAAGTCCTATAAGTTTTGGACTTCTGCCGAGGACACAAAATGATTCGTGGGGAGATAAAAACTCGTTTTGAAGTCACCTGACGGCAGAGTCAGCTCCAGCGTCTCGTCGTCGTACTCCAGGTCTTTGTCGTCAGGCAGATCTTTGATCATTTCTAAATCCTCACCCTCCTTGCTGTCAGGGTAGCTGCTCCTATTGCCAAAAAACAGAGCAAGCAAAAAGAACGTGAACAAACATGACAGCGATGCAGCATAAATGCATCCAGATGCCTTTAAATGCTGCTTTTAAAAGCAACACACCGGTGCAGTCAGGGTCCCCCGGCAGGCGGGAGGCGGAATTCACATTTTTAAACCCAAATGAATTTAGTTCAGTTCAGTGACCTTTGACCACCGAATTCTCATCAAGTAATCAGTGAGTACAAGTGAATATTTGAACCAGATGAAATTAAATTTGCTGCTGGTGTTCCCGATACATCATGTTCACAAGAACATGCTTTGTATGGTATACAGAGAACTTGACCTCCAAAATTAAATCAATTAATCTGTGACATTTGAAGAGATTCCCTCATTGTGTTTTTGAAAGATCAAGAAAGGAGTGGATGGACGGACAACCCCAAAACCCAATTCCTTTGCTTAAAGGGTCAGTGTGTAGAAGTTAGTGGTGAAGTGTCATGTTGCAGCTGAACGCTCCGGAGGAGGAGGAGGAGGAGGAGGAGGAGGAGATCTCTGCGATTTTGATTGGTTTTGATAAAAAATGCTCATGAACTTTAGGGAAATGGCAAAAATTCTCTCTTGAGAAAACTCAGGTTTTAGGTGGTTGATCTCAAACAACGCTGTGGTTTCAGAGTGTTTTCATTCTGGGCATTAGACGTTTACGGGTTAAACTGCAGGAGATCTTCATCCACTCCCACAGATCACTGCACACAGCTGAGCAGATCACAGATTATAGATTTGTTCAAAGTGACTTAATTACCTGAAGTCATAGAAGTCGGCAAACTCCAGAGCAGCATCGCCGTCAGTGAAGAGCTTACAGTGGCTTTTGTCTGTCATGTGACTCTGTACTGCTTCTGCCGAATAAAACGAACGCCCCTTCTCGTTACACCATAAACACACGTTCCCGGCACCAACCTTTTCTCCTGTGACGAGGAGGAAAACAGGTTTTGTTAGAATAAGAAAACTAACAATGAATCACGTTTTTTTTACAGGAGGAGAAAACACAAGACTGTTCACTCTAATACGGGGATTTACTCGATAACATTACAAAATAACTGGCAGCTGTTTTCACATGACTTGCACAGAATTACAAACTTTAACGTCAGCTGCATTTGGGAATTAACATTAAGACACAGAAGTGAGTAGAAGGAGTATTTCCTCCTCTTTGGTTCCAGTTTCATTTTACTGCTCAACACTAAACTTCAGGATTCAGGTGAGTGAACTGTGCTCATCCACACGTGTATTGAGCATCGACAGATTAATGTCTGGACCCTTTACACTATGCGGCCATTAAGTGGCGTTTCCTAACATTTACGCTCCAAACTCACCGAGGTAACGGATCAGGCCCCTGAGGTCCACAAGGAACTCCACATCGGGGATGAAAAAGCTGTGGACTTTGGTCATGTGGGCGACATTCTTCAAGAGTGACTTTGAGTGATGGGAGCAGAACAGGCAGTCGGTGTCGGGGATGGAGCCTGGCAAACCAGCTGGGGGGGGGTCAGACAGAGCCGCAGAGTCTTCTTCCTCCTGATCCATCGTTTCCTCTTCAAAGTCCTCCATCTCATCATCCTCCTCCTCCTCCTCCTGGTCAATGTCCTCCCACTCTTCTGGAAGATTTTCATCAGAACATTTTAACACCACAAATGAATGGATGTGGAACTCAAATAAGTTCATCAACTTCTGTAGTGTACAAGAGAAACTACCTCAAGTCTGTACATATAGATAACTGCAAAAAGCACGTAAAACAGAACTGGATAGTACTTTATTTTTTAAATAAGGTTAGAGGTTTACTCAGATGTGTCCACAGTGGTTTCACATCTCCACCTTACCTCCCTCAGCTGTGGCTCCCTCTTCTCTCTCTTGCCTCTTGGCTTGCTCCTCCAGCCACATCATGCGGGGAGGTTTGTCCGGCCTCTCTGTCCTCTCCTTTGTCACTCCTTGTGACGTCTGGGCCTTCCCCTGCTTGGCCAGGCTCGACCTCTGCTGCTCTTTCAGGGCTTGCTGCAGGGCCTCGTTCTTGGCATCGTGATCCACCTTCTCATCACCAAGTCCCTTCTCCAGGTTCTTCTCGTTCATCCTCTCCACTTCCTTCTGGGAGGCTAGCAGCGCCTGCTTCTCGGCCTGCTGGTGTTTGTGGGACTGCAGGTGGTTCTGGTAGGCGTTGGCGCTGGAGAACTTCTTGTTGCAGACGGCACAGCCCTCTGTGCTCAATGACTCAGTCAGATGTTGTTCGGCGGCAGCCCTCTGCGCCAGGACGCGCTCCTGGAAGTTTTCAGCAGTGACGGGGGGCATGTCGGCCACCTTGCGCTTTAGGTTGTAGCGGTGCCAGTCGGTTTTGTAGTGTGCTCGCTGCACTTCGCCATCTGAAAAAGCCACTCGGCAGCTGATGCACGTGTAGGAGGCCATGGCAACCTGGAAACAGGTCATGTTGAAATTATTCATACATCTCAAATCACCAATTTGTCACAGAGGGCTTCACAATGCAGACAACATATTCTTAAAACCATTTGGATTCTACCCAAATATGCAAAACAAACTCAATTCAAAAAGTAGCTGATGGTATGAAGATATTTTTCAGCAAACAGCCTAAATCCCAGAGATACTCAACTCGAAACCGAACATGTTCTTTTATCAGTTGCCGCAGACTGTTGGTAAATTGTATATTTAAATTAAAGGCAAATCAGTATTTAACTAAAATAAGTATAGTCTTAGAATCATATACTTTGTTGGAAGACGATGGGCAAAACAGTGCTTTAATGCACCAGGGTGATTTAAACCCATTTTTTAATGCAGTTAGTTCCAGCAGTATTTTTACATGTGATAACTCAGTGAGTCACTAACTATTGTTCTGTGACTTCTTAGGACTCATTTTTCAACCTCTAACCCACGATTTACCTTTGTGCGGATTTGTTATCATTTGTCTTACATGATAATGAAGTATGTATGAATGTGGTGTAGGCAAAATAAGCAGTCTGAAGAGTTCACTGACATTTCTGGAACATTGAGGTGAACGATGGTGTCTTGGTAGAGCAGCTTATACAATAAACAAACAAACGTGTACTGAACTCAAAAACTCAAAAGGTTTAGTTTGTTCAGTCTGGGCTACTGTATAAAACATGGCTGCCTCCGTAGAGAGGACCCGCTCATGATGTAAATATAAAGTATGTAAATATCAATGACCCATTCTAGAGTAAAGAAAACAACAATTCGTACGATATAGATGAAACACACTCGTGAAAACATCACTAGGATTATTTTATATTCAGTTTTTGCCAATAGAAGCTTTCACCTGAATCTTACACACTGGACCTTTAATACCGGAATTTAAAAGTGAAAACAATTTGACGGAGATAAATCTGGAATACACACGAACACTGAATACACTTTGTCTAGTACAATAAAGGAACGTGACGGTACTTAAAGAACCAAAGTTTCTGTTGACAGAGTCATAACATCGATCTACTGGACATTAGCCTAGCCTAGCTAGCTAGCTGCACAGTCGCAATCTAACTATCGCGTAAAGACTCAGGGAGGTTAAGCGGGTCGACGGCGAAACTAAACGATACTTCATCGGCTAGCAACCAGCTAACCAAACCTCAGGCAACAGCTAGCAACCAGCTAACCAAACCTCAGGCAACAGCTAGCAACCAGCTAACCAAACCTCAGTTAATGGATAGCAACCAGCTAACCAAACCTAAGGCAACAGCTAGCAACCAGCTAACCAAACCTCCGGCAGAGGCTAGCAACCAGCTAACCAAACCTCAGGCAACAGCTAGCAACCAGCTAACCAAACCTAAGGCAACAGCTAGCAACCAGCTAACCGAACCTAAGGCAACAGCTAGCAACCAGCTAACCAAACCTCAGGCAACAGCTAGCAACCAGCTAACCAAACCTCAGGCAACAGCTAGCAACCAGCTAACCAAACCTAAGGCACTTTTGTGCACCCTTTTACATTTAACAGGCAACGTGTCGTCACTGTCCATGACTTTACCAAACACATGCGGGCAACACGACCGGCGACACTTACCTAGTAATCCGGTGAGCAAGGCAGCACCGATGGAAGTGTGTCCGGTGAGCGAACCCCAAACTCTCCTCCGCTGCAGCAGCGACGACACACGAGGGCGAGTCGCTTCTTCGGCGGCGGTCGAGCGGCGCTTCATGTGCAACACCGCCCCCTACAGCTCCAGAGTGGTTGTGTTGTGCTGTTGGTCTGAGGGACTTTTGGTTGGAGCTGAAACATGAACTGTGGGAAACAAAGGTCAAACCCCAAGTGTCTGCACGGCTGAATGAGACTGGTGCTCCACGGGGGGGGGTGCGGGTGAACCAGTATTTTGTGTGGGATTTTACAAAGTACATTTACTTTGTTGCTGTACTTCAATACATGTGTCATGTGTCTCTACTTTACTTGAGTACAACAAGTAGAAAGACTGGATTGAACAACTGTGTTATGTATTTAAAACTTCAGCTTCGTCACACATTTGATATGATTTTTATTTGTTGAAGAAATACAAAATTATATACGTATATATCAGGATCAATACAGTTTATAAAACATCACACAACCTGATTTCTACATTGATTTAGAAAACAACAGCAACATTAGTTCTTTCAAACACATTCATGTCAGTGTAATTATAGATTTCTGTCTTTACAAAGTGAGAACTGAATATGTGTGATAAAGGAAGGTCAGTGTTTGATTGACAGCTGATCTCTGTGTGGAGCAGAAACGTCACCACGACGAACTTTGATCAACAAACATGGAGACAAAAGAAGTTAAAGATTTAAACACAGAATCTAAATCACTGCTTTTAATGACTCGAGTCTATTTGAGTTTACAGAACTCAGCTGTGGCTCCAGGATAAACCGTAACTCCAGCATAGAGAGGCTGAGTGAATGTGGTCTGGACTCTGTGGAGGAGAGTCATGGTGTCAGAGACGCTGTAGAAGGACAGAACACCTGCACTGTGATCCAGGTACACTCCTACTCTGGAGGACAGAGGACCTGACACTGGAGTCTCGATGCTGTTGTAATAAAAGTAATAACTGTTTACATAACAATATAATGACCAAGATTTATCATTTGATCCAAATTCACATTCATGTGAGTCTCCTGCTCTGCTGATATTCTTGTATGTGACTGCTACACTAACTACTCCTCTCACCTCCACCTCCCAGTAACAACGTCCAGTCAGACTCTCTCTACTCAGGACCTGAGACCAAACAGTGAATCTGTCTGGGTGATCAGGATAAGACTGATCTTTACCCATACGTGTTACTTTTCTGTTTCCCTCAGATAATAACAGATGTTTGTTTGCTGTGTTTGGATCCAGTGTGATTTTCTGTGGATATCTTAAGAAGCCAGCTCTGGTCTCTGGCTCTGGTTGTGGCAGTAAAACATCCACTTGAGACACAATCTGTAAAATCTCTGTCTCTGTCTCACTCAGAATGTCCTGTAGTCGACCTCTGACCTGGGACACAGCTGCTGTCACGTCCTCAAAGGTCCTCAGAGGACGGATCCTGATGCTGGATGAGTGTGTAGATTCACTGAGTGGTGACAGTGAGGGGTAGCTGTGTAGAAACTGGGTGTGATCCTCTGTGTCTGAGAGCTGCTTCAGTTCATGGTCTTTCCTCTTCAGCTCAGTGATCTCCTGCTCCAGTCTCTCCTGAAGCTCTCTGACTCGACTCACTTCAGTTTGCTGCTGGGATCTGATCTGCTGCTTCACATCAGAGCTTCTTTTCTCCAGCAGACGGATCAGCTCAGTGAAGATCTTCTCACTGTCCTCCACTGCTTTATCAGCAGAGCCATTGACGGCATCCTCCTCCTGTTGAAGCAGCTTCACATCTTTCTCTGTGTCCTGGACTCTCTGCTGGATTATTTGTCTCCTCAGCCCGAGCTCTCTCTGCCTCTCAGTCCTTTCTGCTGCAGCTGACACTGTGTCGTGGTCTTTATGTTCATCCACAGGGCAGAGATAACAGATACACTGCTGATCAGTGCGGCAGAACATCTTCATCACCTCATCGTGACGAGAGCAGATGTTCTCCTGGAGCTTCTCCGAGGGCTCCACCAGCTTGTGCTTCTTCAATGGAGCTGACTGAAGATGAGGCTGGAGGTGTTTTTCACAATAGGAGGCCAAACAAACCAAACAGGACTTGAGAGCTTTCAGTTTTCTCCCAGTGCAGACATCACAGGCCACATCTTCAGGTCCAGCATAGCAGTGATCAGCAGGAGCAGCTTGGAGTCCAGTCTTCTTCAGCACCTCCACTAAACCAGCTAACATGGTGTTTTTCCCCAGGACAGGCCTCGGTGTGAAGGTCTCTCTACACTGAGGGCAGCTGTAGCTTCCTCTCTCCTCCTCTTTGTCCCAGTGGGTGTTAATACAGCTCTTACAGTAGCTGTGTCCACAGCCAGTAGTCACCGGATCCTTCAGTAGATCCAGACAGATCGAACAGCAGAACATTTCTCTGTCCAGTTGATTTTCTTGCTGCGCCATTTCAGCTGGTGCCAGAGACTGTAGAACAGTTTCACTTCCTCTGAACAGATACAGATCTCTGCTCCTCCCCCTCTCGTTCACTCCCTGCAGTGACTCATCTCCCACAGTTCACAGCTTGTTGTTCACTGGTTCTTACACTTACACACCTGTGAGGGGAGGAGACACAGACACATCCTGACTGGGAGGAGCTGGTTGTGAGTTTTTATCTGTGTTAGCACATTTCAAAGTGAATAGTTGCTCTGGGAACTGTCACATTCAGCTCACAACAGCACAGGTTGTAAGATTCACATTCTTCAAAGTTTCCAGAAAAGTTAACGAATCTTTTCAATGAAATAAAAACCAACTTACAAAGTGCTTCACTAATGAAAACACAAGTAAAAACACATTAAAACACACTTATGATCGAACAACGGACCATCTCACCGTCCTGGATCTCAGTTTCCCTTTAACTGACAAAAGTTGTATCAAGATCCGAACTCTGTTATTCTCGTTGCCTCTCAGCTCCTGAACTTCACCACACTTCACTCTCACTTATCTTCTAACAGCAGCTCGGTGAAGGGGCGGGAGCAAGTTAATATGTAGTCAGAGTAAAACTCGTTGTCTTTGCAATGAGGAGCCAATGACAAGCTTTGCTTCATTCCAGAATGTTCAGGGTGTGTTTTATTAACACTGATAACTTGACAAAGTCCACGTCATTCAACAGTTAACCTAGATCAGACGGCACTTAATGACTTTCACAGGTCAAAGTTCTCCAAAGTTGAATTCCACGTGAAGAACCACTGTGGCCGACCAGGACAGGCCTCGGTGTGAAGGTCTGTCTTCACTGTAGATCTGAGAGAGACGCAACAAGGACACATATGGACAGAGTGGAGCTGGCTGAGTGTTAAGATGGAGGCTTATCATCAGAGAAATGAAAAAGAAGAAATCCACCTTTAATAACAGGAGACGTAAGAAAATAAAACCTCCCTCACAACAGCTCACTGAGGAAATACTGCCCTCTACTGACCACATGCTGCCAGACATGTGACTGGAGCCTCTCCTTTGAGCACCACATCACAAAATGGGTTTTTTAATCAATTCTTCCAAAATCAGATCCATATGAAATGTAAGAGATGATCTCGCCCGTGGACTCGTGCGGTGGCCTTTTCTCTGAAGCAGAAAACCCTGAAACATCTGCAGTCTGTACAAAACTCTGAACTAGAACCAACATATGATCACAGCACAACTGTTTTATGATTTTTTTAATTTGCTGCCCGTTTGTTTCAGGACTGATTTAAATCTTTGTTGATGACTTGTAAGGCTCTTCATGGCCTGGCCCCAGGACGCCTCTGATCTCTGAGTCCCTGATTTACCTCAGTGCAGCTTGTGATCTTAAGGCAGTGAAGATCGCCTGTCACGACTGAGACGGCACGTCAGCAGGGAGTAAGGCCGTGTGAAATACTCGTTTTACTTACATCCCTGTGGGGAGTAAAGGAAAACGGGAATAACAGGATTTATGTGTGTTACAATCCTAACAAACGGACAGATTTGGGTTTGGACATGTTGATGACGTAAGGAAATGTTCCTGTCGATACATTTCAAAACATCTTGACATTTTAACTGCCCCGTGTTCCCAGTGAAATCCATGTAGCAAGGACCAGTCTGCTTCGGCCAATCAAAGGTCACAGACTGCAGCAAGGACCAGTCTGCTTCGGCCAATCAAAGGTCACAGACTGCAGCAAGGACCAGTCTGCTTCGGCCAATCAAAGGTCACAGACTGCAGCAAGGACCAGTCTGCTTCGGCCAATCAAAGGTCACAGACTGCAGCCGACTGCCACGTGTTGCTGATCGCGGTCAGTCGGCAGGGAACGAGCCCAACGGACCATTAGTTTGGACTAAAGCGTTTTCTGAAAAGCCGCTGGAATCAGATGTGAGCATCGTTGGGGCTGTGACGTCTGATGAGACCAGGACTCGGTCTTGTGTTGTTAAAGCTGTTCATACACTGACTTTAGAAACGCTAACGTACATTTCCTCAGCTCGTGTTTGTCCATGTCACACAGACGCACTGAGGGAAAATGGGCTGATTTGGGGGGAAATCGACTCGTGACTCTGCGTCAACTGAGCGAGAGCCTGACGATCTAGTGGGAGTGAAATCCACGGCGAGGAGTACATCAACAAACCACTTGGTGGCGTCAAACACATTTTAAGTGCCTGGTGGTCATTAGAACAAAGTTCACAAAACTTAAAACTCCTGGGAAATTGAGACAGTGTGTGACCCTTCAGGGTTTTCTACACACCCTGCTGCTGAGAAGCAAACATGGAGGGTACAAATACAAGTGAAGGAAGGAGCACAGGAAGAAGTGAGAGTGGGTTTTTCACTGTGCAGCTGCAGTTTCAGAGGAGACGAGTGACGAGTTCTGCAAAAACGTCAACAAACTGTGACGCTGAGCGGAAAATCCAGCTTTCTGCAGCCTTTTTAATGATTAATGATGTTAACGATAACTATGTTCTTCTTTTGCTGCGATTTACTCAATTATACGTTACATACTTAGTTATTTGAGAAAACGGATGATTGACAGATCAGTAGCAAACTAGAATCACTGTCCAGTGGTTGTACGCCTCTGCCAACAGGTGCAGTTTCAGGCGTTCCTGAAAAAGTGCATTCACAATGATGAGGTCACTGCTGCCTGGATTTCTGACTCCACATTCGTATCGTTTCATCTCTGAGTCAAAACGATTGTTTGTACCAAAGTTGAAGAAATTCCCTCAAGGCAGTTTTTAGATATCGTGTTCACAAGAATGGGATGTTCATACAAACAACCCAATAACCTGATGACTGCACTTTCTCAGCTTGTCCAGCAGTGAACATGGACATGAACAGGTTTTACATGTTCTACATTAAAGGTTCAATTCATAGAATTCAGGGACATCTGGTGGTGAAGTGTCATGTTGCAGCTCCCCCCCCCCCCCCCCCCCCACAAACATGACAGAGAACCTGTGGAAGCTTCAGTTGTCATAGAAACTCAAAAAGTTTAGTTTGTCCAGTCTGGGCTACTGTAAAAAACATGGCTGCCTCCGTAGAGAGGACCTGCTCCTGATGTAAATATAAAGTATTTAAATATGAAGAATTTAAGTATAAAGTATAAAGTATTTAAGTTTAAAGTATAAAGTATAAAGTATTTAAGTATAAAGTATTTAAATATAAATGACCCATTCTCGGGTAATGAAAAGAATTCGTACAATTTAGATGAAACTCACAAGTGAAAACATCACGAGGATTATTTTATATTCAGTTTCTGCCAATAGAACCTTTCAGCTGAATCTTACACACTGGACCTTTAAATGAAACATAATCATGTCTGAAGTGAGTAAGACCCAAATATGAATTTTGGCCACAAAGAAAGAAATATCTATCTAGCGTTGGTGGGACGTGAACTTGTAGACGCTGCCTTGGACAAACAAGTGACAACAAAGAGAATATTGAAGATATTTGTTCATCGTATATTCTGTCGTTAGAGAAGGAAGGTTATTAAATAGGCCCAGATATTACATCATCTACACAGAGCTCTTGTGTAAAAGTGTCCATACTTTGCAGGAGTGTGTTTGGACAACACATTATTTAGGCTCAACTCTGCACAGCCTCAGCCGGTCACGACTCCAGTATAAAAGCAGAACTCGACTGGTTTCAGAGGCGAGACGGACTTCAGCTCCAGGAGTCATGCAGCATCCACACAAGTGCTGTCATCATTTGTCATTTTTAATATAAATCTTTTCACCCTCACACAAATTGCACATTTCTTTCTCCAAATGGACGCACAGTCAGCAGTGGACAACTTGACATCTTCCGTATACACTGTGAACTGGCTAAAAGAAGGAGAAACAAAAAGAATAAAATAAGAGACATCTAACTTGATCTTACCACCACTTTACTATGGCATGCATAGGTTTCAGACCTTACTCAGAAAGAGACAACAGACACTTTGTCTAAGAAAGTTTCTAAACGATGGTGGGACTGCTTGCGACTCGGGGGAGGAAAAGGAAAAAGTACAGAAAACGTTTGCTGCGCCGTGAGGAGAATCGTCAAATCGGGTCTCCGGGGGAAAAAAGACGGAGGAAAAGCTTCGGCCTTCCCGTTTCCCTGCGAGCGGCGAGCACGAACATACAGCTGCGAAGTCGACTCCCTAAAGTGTTTGGTTCTTTATTTTGAAAGCGTGGTAGCCGCTGTGCAGTTGACAATACTGAAGGTTTTATTTCTCCATCCAGGATTTGAGCACTAAAGAGGCCAGAGGAGGATCAGGTTCAAACAAAACAAGGGCTCACCCCCGAGGGATCGTGGGTAGTGAAGGTCGGCTGGAGACGGGTGAATTTGGGGCTTTTCATACCTGAATGCTCTTAAATTTCAGCAGCAGCTTGAGGAAATTACAACTAGACAGACAAATGCTAGCGTGTAGTCGAGGTTGAACGGGACGAAATAATAATAACAGTGACCGAGTCAGTTTATCACAAAAGCCGAAAAGCCAACGAGCAGCAAGTCTTTCACTGCCCAACAAGTGGAACTGAAATTAAAATTCTTCCTTTTGCAAAGAAGAAATGACGGTTTTCAACTGATGTTTCTTCTAAGACAGCGCCCCCTACATTCATGTTGTCCAGGGAGAAGTTTGGGTTATTTGACTTATATCTGTGTAGGCAGGCGCTGAACATATTGAACACACTGCTGCTTCAACCAGGCGCGGCACGGTGGCTGAGCGTTTAATGCTGTTGTGTCACAGAGAGAAGGTTGTCAGTTTGAATCCAGTTTCAACCGGAGCCTCCCTGTGTGGAGGGACAGGACAGGGTGCGACTGCAGTCGAGTTATAAACCCTGCCTACTCCGTGTTAGCAGATGGGACACGGACCAAACTAAAAAGACTTTAAATAAATGTTTGTGAAAGATGGTTTCTGACGTTTCAGGTCGTCCTTCTCACACTTCATGTTTCTGATAAGTTTGGTTTTAATTCCTTATTTCATGATGCATGCAGCACTGGGACCAACGGACTCGTGCTCTCAACAAAGCACCATCCATTGCATTTAGTATTTTACTCTTTCAAATTGTCAATTTTTCTACCAATTCCGTCCCTGTGTGTTGTTTTGAATGTCCCTGTGCAGCAGCTTGAATCAACCTCTGTACGTGAATAAAACTGGAGACGGGAGGATCAACTCCACCATCGCTCCTGTTCAGGCTTTGTGTCCTGGATACATTTTGTCTTCATTTCCAGACAGTGGGAGGAAGTGGAGACGCGTCTTTATTTGCAGTCTCTGGTTGGAAGGGACTGAGGGAGACGCTATTAGCACCTGTTGAAAATGAGGACAAACCAAAGACCTGTTTTATCAACGTTTAGTCTGTGACACAACAGGAACAGGACATTCTCCAGTCAGGAGCACACTTCTGAAGTGGACAGCAGCCGACTGTCAGACGACGCTCGCACATGAAATAAAAGTGTCAACGATAGCTGTGGTATCATTTACACTTTTAATGATACCACAAAAAGAATTCAAATTTCAGTTCAACCGTAAATCAAACTCTTTTCTGTGGCTTGATTTTCAGGTCGGACTTCCAGCGTGAACCATCTGCTACTGTCGGAGGAAAGACCCCGAAACAAGTGCACCTGTAAACGAAGGCCCTGTCGGCTGCTTGGTCGGACCTCATCATTCTAAACAGAGGAGGAGGAACAAAGGGACATTTTGGCTCCTGAGTTCTTTGTGGGTTAAAAATTAGCATAGACACTGATAAGAAAATAAAGATGAACAATGTTTGCATCTCGCCTGCTGAGCTGCTGGAGGCAACAAGCAATACGGGGTCAGACGGTCGCAGGGTTCCTACACAAGGTTTCCCTTTCCAATATTCCAGACTTTGTCCAGAGTTGTTCGAGGAATCTTTCAGACACATTTAGCAAAGCTGTAGTAAGAGAGATCCTGTCGCAGCAAGTACCACCACACCTGAAGTTAAAGTCATAAAACTCTTCAGAGAAATTCTACTTTCCAACATTTCACAGACCTGGAGAAGGTCAAAGGTTTCACTTTCCCACCTGCATAGGAACCCTGGAGTCCAGAGAATGGGAAACATGAAAACAAGCACGCTTTAGGGCTCACTGATGTCAGTACAAAGGAGGGTTCTTTACTTGAAACAGTTCCTTTCATTTGATAACTAAATATCTCACTCTATTGATAGAATTCCATTTTGTTAGAGTCGTATATAAACGTTAACATGTACACACGCTCGTCACTGGTAATCGTGGAAGCGGGAGCTTTATTGTAATAGGTTGGTGGAGTTTGCTCTTGCTGGCGCTCAACAAATATACTGTGAATGCAAGTAACAATAATTAATATAATGATAATTACAATAATAATAATGACACTCATCATCGTCTGCACCGTGCCTTGTAAACCTGGAAAAACTCAAAACCAAACAAGAGCCAGGTAACTACACCTCCTCAGTATTTTCCAGTTGGCTGCTCTTGTCCCCACTGTCAGTCAGACCGATGGAGACGCAGGGCTGGAGGAGGGGGGGAGCAAGGCAGCACCGACGGAAGTGTGTCCAGTGAGCGAACCCCAAACTCTCCTCCGCTGCAGCAGCGACGACACACGAGGGCGAGTCGCTTCTTCGGCGGCGGTCGAGCGGCGCTTCATGTGCAACACCGCCCCCTACAGCTCCAGAGTGGTCGTGTTGTGCTGTTGGTCTGAGGGACTTTTGGTTGGAGCTGAAACATGAACTGTGGGAAACAAAGGTCAAACCCCAAGTGTCTGCACGGCTGAATGAGACTGGTGCTCCACGAGGGGGGGTGCGGGTGAACCAGTATTTTGTGTGGGATTTTACAAAGTACATTTACTTTGTTGCTGTACGTCAATACATGTGTCATGTGTCTCTACTTTACTTGAGTACAACAAGTAGAAAGACTGGATTGAACAACTGTGTTATGTATTTAAAACTTCAGCTTCGTCACACATTTGATATGATTTTTATTTGTTGAAGAAATACAAAATTATATACGTATATATCAGGATCAATACAATTTATAAAACATCACACAACCTGATTTCTACATTGATTTAGAAAACAACAGCAACATTAGATCTTTCAAACACATTCATGTCAGTGTAATTATAGATTTCTGTCTTTACAAAGTGAGAACTGAATATGTGTGATAAAGGAAGGTCAGTGTTTGATTGACAGCTGATCTCTGTGTGGAGCAGAAACGTCACCACGACGAACTTTGATCAACAAACATGGAGACAAAAGAAGTTAAAGATTTAAACACAGAATCTAAATCACTGCTTTTAATGACTCGAGTCTATTTGAGTTTACAGAACTCAGCTGTGGATCCAGGATAAACATTAACTCCAGCATAGAGAGGCTGAGTGAATGTGGTCTGGACTCTGTGGAGGAGAGTCATGGTGTCAGAGACGCTGTAGAAGGACAGAACACCTGCACTGGGATCCAGGTACACTCCTACTCTGGAGGACACAGGACCTGACACTGGAGTGTTGCTGCTGTTGTAATGAAAGTGATAACTGTTTTTACAACAATATAATGACCAAGATTTATCATTTAATCCAAATTCACATTCATGTGAGTCTCCTGCTCCACTGATATTCTTGTATGTGACTGCTACACCAACTCCTCCTCCCACCTCCACCTCCACCTCCCAGTAACAACGTCCAGTCAGACTCTCTCTACTCAGGACCTGACGCCTAACAGTGAATCTGTCTGGGTGATTAGAATAAGACTGTTCTTCTCTCATACATGTTACTTTTCTGTTTCCCTCAGATAATAACAGACGTCTGTTTGCTGTGTTTGGATCCAGTGTGATTTTCTGTGGATATCTTAAGAAGTCAGCTCTGGTCTCTGGCTCTGGTTGTGGCAGTAAAACATCCACTTGAGACACAATCTGTAAAATCTCTGTCTCTGTCTCACTCAGAATGTCCTGTAGTCGACCTCTGACCCGTGACACAGCTGCTGTCACGTCCTCAAAGTACCTCAGAGGACGGATCCTGATGCTGGATGAGTGTGTAGATTCACTGAGTGGTGACAGTGAGGGGTAGTTGTGTAGAAACTGGGTGTGATCCTCTGTGTCTGAGAGCTGCTTCAGTTCATGGTCTTTCCTCTTCAGCTCAGTGATCTCCTGCTCCAGTCTCTCCTGAAGCTCTCTGACTCGACTCACTTCAGTTTCCTGCTGGGATCTGATCTGCTGCTTCACATCAGAGCTTCTTTTCTCCAGCAGACGGATCAGCTCAGTGAAGATCTTCTCACTGTCCTCCACTGCTTTATCAGCAGAGCCATTGACGGCCTCCTCCTCCTGTTGAAGCAGCTTCACATCTTTCTCTGTGTCCTGGACTCTCTGCTGGATTGTTTGTCTCCTCAGCCCGAGCTCTCTCTGCCTCTCAGTCCTTTCTGCTGCAGCTGACACTGTGTCGTGGTCTTTATGTTCATCCACAGGGCAGAGATAACAGATACACTGCTGATCAGTGCGGCAGAACATCTTCATCACCTCATCGTGACGAGAGCAGATGTTCTCCTGGAGCTTCTCCGAGGGCTCCACCAGCTTGTGCTTCTTCAATGGAGCTGACTGAAGATGAGGCTGGAGGTGTTTTTCACAATAAGAGGCAAAACAATTCAAACAGGACTTGAGAGCTTTCAGTTTTCTCCCAGTGCAGACATCACAGGCCACATCTTCAGGTCCAGCATAGCAGTGATCAGCAGGAGCAGCTTGGAGTCCAGTCTTCTTCAGCACCTCCACTAAACCAGCTAACATGGTGTTTTTCACCAGGACAGGCCTCGGTGTGAAGGTCTGTCTACACTCAGGGCAGCTGTAGCTTCCTGTCTCCTCCTCTTTGTCCCAGTGGGTGTTAATACAGCTCTTACAGTAGCTGTGTCCACAGCCAGTAGTCACCGGATCCTTCAGTGGATCCAGACAGATCGAACAGCAGAACATTTCTCTGTCCAGTTGATTTTCTTGCTGCGCCATTTCAGCTGGTGCCAGTGACTGTAGAACAGGTTCACTTCCTCTGAACAGATACAGATCTCTGCTCCTCCCCCTCTCGTTCACTCCCTGCAGTGACTCATCTCCCACAGTTCACAGCTTGTTGTTCATTGGTCCTTACACTTACACATCTGTGAAGGGAGGAGACACAGACACATCCTGACAGGGAGGAGCTGGTTGTGAGTTTTTTATCTGTGTTAGCACATTTCAAAGTGAATAGTTGCTCTGGGAACTGTCACATTCAGCTCACAACAGCACAGGTTGTAAGATTCACATTCTTCAAAGTTTCCAGAAAAGTTAACGAATCTTTTCAATGGAATAAAAACCAACTTACAAAGTGCTTCACTAATGAAAAACACAAGTAAAAACACATTAAAACACACTTATGATCGAACAACGGACCATCTCACCGTCCTGGATCTCAGTTTCCCTTTAACTGACAAAAGTTGTATCAAGATCCGAACTCTGTTATTCTCGTTGCCTCTCAGCTCCTGAACTTCACCACACTTCACTCTCACTTATCTTCTAACAGCAGCTCGGTGAAGGGGCGGGAGCAAGTTAATATGTAGTCAGAGTAAAACTCGTTGTCTTTGCAATGAGGAGCCAATGACAAGCTTTGCTTCATTCCAGGATGTTCAGGGTGTGTTTTATTAACACTGATAACTTGACAAAGTCCACGTCATTCGACAGTTAACCCAGATCAGACGGCACTTAATGACTTTCACAGGTCAAAGTTCTCCAAAGTTGAATTCCACGTGAAGAAACACTGTGGCCGACCAGGACAGGCCTCGGTGTGAAGGTCTGTCTTCACTGTAGATCTGAGAGAGACGCAACAAGGACACATATGGACAGAGTGGAGCTGGCTGAGTGTTAAGATGGAGGCTTATCATCAGAGAAATGAAAAAGAAGAAATCCACCTTTAATAACAGGAGACGTAAGAAAATAAAACCTCCCTCACACCAGCTCACTGAGGAAATACTGCCCTCTACTGACCACATGCTGCCAGACATGTGACTGGAGCCTCTCCTTTGAGCACCACATCACAAAATGGGTTTTTTAATCAATTCTTCCAAAATCAGATCCATATGAAATGTAAGAGATGATCTCGCACGTGGACTCGTGCGGTGGCCTTTTCTCTGAAGCAGAAAACCCTGAAACATCTGCAGTCTGTACAAAACTCTGAACTAGAACCAACATATGATCACAGCACAACTGTTTTATGTTTTTTTTAATTTGCTGCCCGTTTGTTTCAGGACTGATTTAAATCTTTGTTGATGACTTGTAAGGCTCTTCATGGCCTGGCCCCAGGACGCCTCTGATCTCTGAGTCCCTGATTTACCTCAGTGCAGCTTGTGATCTTAAGGCAGTGAAGATCGCCTGTCACGACTGAGACGGCACGTCAGCAGGGAGTAAGGCCGTGTGAAATACTCGTTTTACTTACATCCCTGTGGGGAGTAAAGGAAAACGGGAATAACAGGATTTATGTGTGTTACAATCCTAACAAACGGACAGATTTGGGTTTGGACATGTTGATGACGTAAGGAAATGTTCCTGTCGATGCATTTCAAAACATCTTGACATTTTAACTGCCCCGTGTTCCCAGTGAAATCCATGCAGCAAGGACCAGTCTGCTTCGGCCAATCAAAGGTCACAGACTGCAGCAAGGACCAGTCTGCTTCGGCCAATCAAAGGTCACAGACTGCAGCAAGGACCAGTCTGCTTCGGCCAATCAAAGGTCACAGACTGCAGCCGACTGCCACGTGTTGCTGATCGCGGTCAGTCGGCAGGGAACGAGCCCAACGGACCATTAGTTTGGACTAAAGCGTTTTCTGAAAAGCCGCTGGGATCAGATGTGAGCATCGTTGGGGCTGTGACGTCTGATGAGACCAGGACTCGGTCTTGTGTTGTTAAAGCTGTTCATACACTGACTTTAGAAACGCTAACGTACATTTCCTCAGCTCGTGTTTGTCCATGTCACACAGACGCACTGAGGGAAAATGGGCTGATTTGGGGGGAAATCGACTCGTGACTCTGCGTCAACTGAGCGAGAGCCTGACGATCTAGTGGGAGTGAAATCCACGGCGAGGAGTACATCAACAAACCACTTGGTGGCGTCACACACATTTTAAGTGCCTGGTGGTCATTAGAACAAAGTTCACAAAACTTAAAACTCCTGGGAAATTGAGACAGTGTGTGACCCTTCAGGGTTTTCTACACACCCTGCTGCTGAGAAGCAAACATGGAGGGTACAAATACAAGTGAAGGAAGGAGCACAGGAAGAAGTGAGAGTGGGTTTTTCACTGTGCAGCTGCAGTTTCAGAGGAGACGAGTGACGAGTTCTGCAAAAACGTCAACAAACTGTGACGCTGAGCGGAAAATCCAGCTTTCTGCAGCCTTTTTAATGATTAACGATGTTAATGATAACTATGTTCTTCTTTTGCTGCGATTTACTCGATCATACGTTACATACTTAGTTATTTGAGAAAACGGATGATTGACAGATCAGTAGCAAACTAGAATCACTGTCCAGTGGTTGTACGCCTCTGCCAACAGGTGCAGTTTCAGGCGTTCCTGAAAAAGTGCATTCACAATGATGAGGTCACTGCTGCCTGGATTTCTGACTCCACATTCGTATCGTTTCATCTCTGAGTCAAAACGATTGTTTGTACCAAAGTTGAAGAAATTCCCTCAAGGCAGTTTTTAGATATCGTGTTCACAAGAATGGGATGTTCATACAAACAACCCAATAACCTGATGACTGCACTTTCTCAGCTTGTCCAGCAGTGAACATGGACATGAGCAGGTTTTACATGTTCTACATTAAAGGTTCAATTCATAGAATTCAGGGACATCTGGTGGTGAAGTGTCATGTTGCAGCTGAATACCCCCCCCTCACAAACATGACAGAGAACCTGTGGAAGCTTCAGTTGTCATAGAAACTCAAAAAGTTTAGTTTGTCCAGTCTGGGCTACTGTAAAAAACATGGCTGCCTCCGTAGAGAGGACCTGCTCCTGATGTAAATATAAAGTATTTAAGTATTTAAGTATAAAGGACCCATTCTCGGGTAAAGAAAAGAATTCGTACAATTTAGATGAAACTCACAAGTGAAAACATCACAAGGATTATTTTATATTCAGTTTCTGCCAATAGAACCTTTCAGCTGAATCTTACACACTGGACCTTTAAATGAAACATAATCATGTCTGAAGTGAGTAAGACCCAAATATGAATTTTGGCCACAAAGAAAAAAATATCTATCTAGCGTTGGTGGGACGTGAACTTGTAGACGCTGCCTTGGACAAACAAGTGACAACAAAGAGAATATTGAAGATATTTGTTCATCGTATATTCTGTCGTTAGAGAAGGAAGGTTATTAAATAGGCCCAGATATTACATCATCTACACAGAGCTCTTGTCTAAAAGTGTCCATACTTTGCAGGAGTGTGTTTGGACAACACATTATTTAGGCTCAACTCTGCACAGCCTCAGCCGGTCACGACTCCAGTATAAAAGCAGAACTCGACTGGTTTCAGAGGCGAGACGGACTTCAGCTCCAGGAGTCATGCAGCATCCACACAAGTGCTGTCATCATTTGTCATTTTTAATATAAATCTTTTCACCCTCACACAAATTGCACATTTCTTTCTCCAAATGGACGCACAGTCAGCAGTGGACAACTTGACATCTTCCGTATACACTGTGAACTGGCTAAAAGAAGGAGAAACAAAAAGAATAAAATAAGAGACATCTAACTTGATCTTACCACCACTTTACTATGGCATGCATAGGTTTCAGACCTTACTCAGAAAGAGACAACACTTTGTCTAAGAAAGTTTCTAAACGATGGTGGGACTGCTTGCGACTCGGGGAAGAAAAGGAAAAAGTACAGAAAACGTTTGCTGCGCCGTGAGGAGAATCGTCAAATCGGGTCTCCGGGGGAAAAAAGACGGAGGAAAAGCTTCGGCCTTCCCGTTTCCCTGCGAGCGGCGAGCATACAGCTGCGAAGTCGACTTCCTAAAGTGTTTGGTTCTTTATTTTGAAAGCGTGGTAGCCGCTGTGCAGTTGACAATACTGAAGGTTTTATTTCTCCATCCAGGATTTGAGCACTAAAGAGGCCAGAGGAGGATCAGGTTCAAACAAAACAAGGGCTCACCCCCGAGGGATCGTGGGTAGTGAAGGTCGGCTGGAGACGGGTGAATTTGGGGCTTTTCATACCTGAATGCTCTTAAATTTCAGCAGCAGCTTGAGGAAATTACAACTAGACAGACAAATGCTAGCGTGTAGTCGAGGTTGAACGGGACGAAATAATAATAACAGTGACCGAGTCAGTTTATCACAAAAGCCAACGAGCAGCAAGTCTTTCACTGCCCAACAAGTGGAACTGAAATTAAAATTCTTCCTTTTGCAAAGAAGAAATGACGGTTTTCAACTGATGTTTCTTCTAAGACAGCGCCCCCTACATTCATGTTGTCCAGGGAGAAGTTTGGGTTATTTGACTTATATCTGTGTAGGCAGGCGCTGAACATATTGAACATACTGCTGCTTCAACCAGGCGCGGCACGGTGGCTGAGCGTTTAATGCTGTTGTGTCACAGAGAGAAGGTTGTCGGTTTGAATCCAGTTTCAACCGGAGCCTCCCTGTGTGGAGGGACAGGACAGGGTGCGACTGCAGTCGAGTTATAAACCCTGCCTACTCCGTGTTAGCAGATGGGACACGGACCAAACTAAAAAGACTTTAAATGAATGTTTGTGAAAGATGGTTTCTGACGTTTCAGGTCGTCCTTCTCACACTTCATGTTTCTGATAAGTTTGGTGTTAATTCCTTATTTCATGATGCATGCAGCACTGGGACCAATGGACTCGTGCTCTCAACAAAGCACCATCCATTGCATTTAGTATTTTACTCTTTCAAATTGTCAATTTTTCTACCAATTCCGTCCCTGTGTGTTGTTTTGAATGTCCCTGTGCAGCAGCTTGAATCAACCTCTGTACGTGAATAAAACTGGAGACGGGAGGATCAACTCCACCATCGCTCCTGCTCAGGCTTTGTGTCCTGGATACATTTTGTCTTCATTTCCAGACAGTGGGAGGAAGTGGAGACGCGTCTTTATTTGCAGTCTCTGGTTGGAAGGGACTGAGGGAGACGCTATTAGCACCTGTTGAAAATGAGGACAAACCAAAGACCTGTTTTATCAACGTTTAGTCTGTGACACAACAGGAACAGGACATTCTCCAGTCAGGAGCACACTTCTGAAGTGGACAGCAGCCGACTGTCAGACGACGCTTCGCACATGAAATAAAAGTGTCAACGATAGCTGTGGTATCATTCACACTTTTAATGATACCACAAAAAGAATTCAAATTTCAGTTCAACCGTAAATCAAACTCTTTTCTGTGGATTGATTTTCAGGTCGGACTTCCAGCGTGAACCATCTGCTACTGTCGGAGGAAAGACCCCGAAACAAGTGCACCTGTAAACGAAGGCCCTGTCAGCTGCTTGGTCGGACCTCATCATTCTAAACAGAGGAGGAGGAACAAAGGGACATTTTGGCTCCTGAGTTCTTTGTGGGTTAAAAATTAGCATAGACACTCATAAGAAAATAAAGATGAACAATGTTTGCATCTCGCCTGCTGAGCTGCTGGAGGCAACAAGCAATACGGGGTCAGACGGTCGCAGGGTTCCTACACAAGGTTTCCCTTTCCAATATTCCAGACTTTGTCCAGAGTTGTTCGAGGAATCTTTCAGACACATTTAGCAAAGCTGTAGTAAGAGAGATCCTGTCGCAGCAAGTACCACCACACCTGAAGTTAAAGTCATAAAACTCTTCAGAGAAATTCTACTTTCCAACATTTCACAGACCTGGAGAAGGTCAAAGGTTTCACTTTCCCACCTGCATAGGAACCCTGGAGTCCAGAGAATGGGAAACATGAAAACAAGCACGCTTTAGGGCTCACTGATGTCAGTACAAAGGAGGGTTCTTTACTTGAAACAGTTCCTTTCATTTGATAACTAAATATCTCACTCTATTGATAGAATTCCATTTTGTTAGAGTCGTATATAAACGTTAACATGTACACACGCTCGTCACTGGTAATCGTGGAAGCGGGAGCTTTATTGTAATAGGTTGGTGGAGTTTGCTCTTGCTGGCGCTCAACAAATATACTGTGAATGCAAGTAACAATAATTAATATAATGATAATTACAATAATAATAATGACACTCATCATCGTCTGCCTTGTAAACCTGGAAAAACTCAAAACCAAACAAGAGCCAGGTAACTACACCTCCTCAGTATTTTCCAGTTGGCTGCTCTTGTCCCCACTGTCAGTCAGACCGATGGAGACGCAGGGCTGGAGGAGGGGGGGAGCAAGGCAGCACCGACGGAAGTGTGTCCGGTGAGCGAACCCCAAACTCTCCTCCGCTGCAGCAGCGACGACACACGAGGGCGAGTCGCTTCTTCGGCGGCGGTCGAGCGGCGCTTCATGTGCAACACCGCCCCCTACAGCTCCAGAGTGGTTGTGTTGTGCTGTTGGTCTGAGGGACTTTTGGTTGGAGCTGAAACATGAACTGTGGGAAACAAAGGTCAAACCCCAAGTGTCTGCACGGCTGAATGAGACTGGTGCTCCACGAGGGGGGGTGCGGGTGAACCAGTATTTTGTGTGGGATTTTACAAAGTACATTTACTTTGTTGCTGTACTTCAATACATGTGTCATGTGTCTCTACTTTACTTGAGTAGAACAAGTAGAAAGACTGGATTGAACAACTGTGTTATGTATTTAAAACTTCAGCTTCGTCACACATTTGATATGATTTTTATTTGTTGAAGAAATACAAAATTATATACGTATATATCAGGATCAATACAGTTTATAAAACATCACAGAACCTTATTTCTACTTTGATTTAGAAAACAACAGCAACATTAGATCTTTCAAACACATTCATGTCAGTGTAATTATAGATTTCTGTCTTTACAAAGTGAGAACTGAATATGTGTGATAAAGGAAGGTCAGTGTTTGATTGACAGCTGATCTCTGTGTGGAGCAGAAACGTCACCATGACGAACTTTGATCAACAAACATGGAGACAAAAGAAGTTAAAGATTTAAACACAGAATCTAAATCACTGCTTTTAATGACTCGAGTCTATTTGAGTTTACAGAACTCAGCTGTGGATCCAGGATAAACATTAACTCCAGCATAGAGAGGCTGAGTGAATGTGGTCTGGACTCTGTGGAGGAGAGTCATGGTGCCAGAGACGCTGTAGAAGGACAGAACACCTGCACTGGGATCCAGGTACACTCCTACTCTGGAGGACCAAGGACCTGACACTGGAGTGTTGCTGCTGTTGTAATGAAAGTGATAACTGTTTTTACAACAATATAATGACCAAGATTTATCATTTAATCCAAATTCACATTCATGTGAGTCTCCTGCTCCACTGATATTCTTGTATGTGACTGCTACACCAACTCCTTCTCCCACCTCCACCTCCACCTCCCAGTAACAACGTCCAGTCAGACTCTCTCTACTCAGGACCTGACGCCTAACAGTGAATCTGTCTGGGTGATTAGAATAAGACTGTTCTTTCTCATACATGTTACTTTTCTGTTTCCCTCAGATAATAACAGACGTCTGTTTACTGTGTTTGGATCCAGTGTGATTTTCTGTGGATATCTTAAGAAGTCAGCTCTGGTCTCTGGCTCTGGTTGTGGCAGTAAAACATCCACTTGAGACACAATCTGTAAAATCTCTGTCTCTGTCTCACTCAGAATGTCCTGTAGTCGACCTCTGACCCGTGACACAGCTGCTGTCACGTCCTCAAAGTACCTCAGAGGACGGATCCTGATGCTGGATGAGTGTGTAGATTCACTGAGTGGTGACAGTGAGGGGTAGTTGTGTAGAAACTGGGTGTGATCCTCTGTGTCTGAGAGCTGCTTCAGTTCATGGTCTTTCCTCTTCAGCTCAGTGATCTCCTGCTCCAGTCTCTCCTGAAGCTCTCTGACTCGACTCACTTCAGTTTCCTGCTGGGATCTGATCTGCTGCTTCACATCAGAGCTTCTTTTCTCCAGCAGACGGATCAGCTCAGTGAAGATCTTCTCACTGTCCTCCACTGCTTTATCAGCAGAACCATTGATGGCCTCCTCCTCCTGTTGAAGCAGCTTCACATCTTTCTCTCTGTCCTGGACTCTCTGCTGGATTGTTTGTCTCCTCAGCCCGAGCTCTCTCTGCCTCTCAGTCCTTTCTGCTGCAGCTGACACTGTGTCGTGGTCTTTATGTTCATCCACAGGGCAGAGATAACAGATACACTGCTGATCAGTGCGGCAGAACATCTTCATCACCTCATCGTGACGAGAGCAGATGTTCTCCTGGAGCTTCTCCGAGGGCTCCACCAGCTTGTGCTTCTTCAATGGAGCTGACTGAAGATGAGGCTGGAGGTGTTTTTCACAATAAGAGGCAAAACAATTCAAACAGGACTTGAGAGCTTTCAGTTTTCTCCCAGTGCAGACATCACAGGCCACATCTTCAGGTCCAGCATAGCAGTGATCAGCAGGAGCAGCTTGGAGTCCAGTCTTCTTCAGCACCTCCACTAAACCAGCTAACATGGTGTTTTTCACCAGGACAGGCCTCGGTGTGAAGGTCTCTCTACACTGAGGGCAGCTGTAGCTTCCTCTCTCCTCCTCTTTGTCCCAGTGGGTGTTAATACAGCTCTTACAGTAGCTGTGTCCACAGCCAGTAGTCACCGGATCCTTCAGTAGATCCAGACAGATCGAACAGCAGAACATTTCTCTGTCCAGTTGATTTTCTTGCTGCGCCATTTCAGCTGGTGCCAGAGACTGTAGAACAGGTTCACTTCCTCTGAACAGATACAGATCTCTGCTCCTCCCCCTCTCGTTCACTCCCTGCAGTGACTCATCTCCCACAGTTCACAGCTTGTTGTTCACTGGTTCTTACACTTACACATCTGTGAAGGGAGGAGACACAGACATGTCCTGACTGGGAGGAGCTGGTTGTGAGTTTTTTATCTGTGTTATCACATTTCAAAGTGAATAGTTGCTCTGGGAACTGTCACATTCAGTTCACAACAGCACAGGTTGTAATATTCACATTCTTCAAAGTTTCCAGAAAAGTTAACGAATCTTTTCAATGGAATAAAAACCAACTTACAAAGTGCTTCACTAATGAAAAACACAAGTAAAAACACATTAAAACACACTTATGATCGAACAACGGACCATCTCACCGTCCTGGATCTCAGTTTCCCTTTAACTGACAAAAGTTGTATCAAGATCCGAACTCTGTTATTCTCGTTGCCTCTCAGCTCCTGAACTTCACCACACTTCACTCTCACTTATCTTCTAACAGCAGCTCGGTGAAGGGGCGGGAGCAAGTTAATATGTAGTCAGAGTAAAACTCGTTGTCTTTGCAATGAGGAGCCAATGACAAGCTTTGCTTCATTCCAGGATGTTCAGGGTGTGTTTTATTAACACTGATAACTTGACAAAGTCCACGTCATTCGACAGTTAACCCAGATCAGACGGCACTTAATGACTTTCACAGGTCAAAGTTCTCCAAAGTTGAATTCCACGTGAAGAAACACTGTGGCCGACCAGGACAGGCCTCGGTGTGAAGGTCTGTCTTCACTGTAGATCTGAGAGAGACGCAACAAGGACACATATGGACAGAGTGGAGCTGGCTGAGTGTTAAGATGGAGGCTTATCATCAGAGAAATGAAAAAGAAGAAATCCACCTTTAATAACAGGAGACGTAAGAAAATAAAACCTCCCTCACAACAGCTCACTGAGGAAATACTGCCCTCTACTGACCACATGCTGCCAGACATGTGACTGGAGCCTCTCCTTTGAGCACCACATCACAAAATGGGTTTTTTAATCAATTCTTCCAAAATCAGATCCATATGAAATGTAAGAGATGATCTCGCACGTGGACTCGTGCGGTGGCCTTTTCTCTGAAGCAGAAAACCCTGAAACATCTGCAGTCTGTACAAAACTCTGAACTAGAACAACATATGATCACAGCACAACTGTTTTATGTTTTTTTAATTTGCTGCCCGTTTGTTTCAGGACTGATTTAAATCTTTGTTGATGACTTGTAAGGCTCTTCATGGCCTGGCCCCAGGACGCCTCTGATCTCTGAGTCCCTGATTTACCTCAGTGCAGCTTGTGATCTTAAGGCAGTGAAGATCGCCTGTCACGACTGAGACGGCCCGTCAGCAGGGAGTAAGGCCGGGTGAAATACTCGTTTTACTTACATCCCTGTGGGGAGTAAAGGAAAACGGGAATAACAGGATTTATGTGTGTTACAATCCTAACAAACGGACAGATTTGGGTTTGGACATGTTGATGACGTAAGGAAATGTTCCTGTCGATACATTTCAAAACATCTTGACATTTTAACTGGCCCGTGTTCCCAGTGAAATCCATGCAGCAAGGACCAGTCTGCTTCGGCCAATCAAAGGTCACAGACTGCAGCAAGGACCAGTCTGCTTCGGCCAATCAAAGGTCACAGACTGCAGCCGACTGCCACGTGTTGCTGATCGCGGTCAGTCGGCAGGGAACGAGCCCAACGGACCATTAGTTTGGACTAAAGCGTTTTCTGAAAAGCCGCTGGAATCAGATGTGAGCATCGTTGGGGCTGTGACGTCTGATGAGACCAGGACTTCGGTCTTGTGTTGTTAAAGCTGTTCATACACTGACTTTAGAAACGCTAACGTACATTTCCTCAGCTCGTGTTTGTCCATGTCACACAGACGCACTGAGGGAAAATGGGGCTGATTTGGGGGGAAAATCGACTCGTGACTCTGCGTCAACTGAGCGAGAGCCTGACGATCTAGTGGGAGTGAAATCCACGGCGAGGAGTACATCAACAAACCACTTGGTGGCGTCACACACATTTTAAGTGCCTGGTGGTCATTAGAACAAAGTTCACAAAACTTAAAACTCCTGGGAAATTGAGAGTGTGTGACCCTTCAGGGTTTTCTACACGCCCTGCTGCTGAGAAGCAAACATGGAGGGTACAAATACAAGTGAAGGAAGGAGCACAGGAAGAAGTGAGAGTGGGTTTTTCACTGTGCAGCTGCAGTTTCAGAGGAGACGAGTGACGAGTTCTGCAAAAACGTCAACAAACTGTGACGCTGAGCGGAAAATCCAGCTTTCTGCAGCCTTTTTAATGATTAATGATGTTAATGATAACTATGTTCTTCTTTTGCTGCGATTTACTCGATCATACGTTACATACTTAGTTATTTGAGAAAACGGATGATTGACAGATCAGTAGCAAACTAGAATCACTGTCCAGTGGTTGTACGCCTCTGCCAACAGGTGCAGTTTCAGGCGTTCCTGAAAAAGTGCATTCACAATGATGAGGGTCACTGCTGCCTGGATTTCTGACTCCACATTCGTATCGTTTCATCTCTGAGTCAAAACGATTGTTTGTACAAAGTTGAAGAAATTCCCTCAAGGCAGTTTTTAGATATAGTGTTCACAAGAATGGGATGTTCATACAAACAACCCAATAACCTGATGACTGCACTTTCTCAGCTTGTCCAGCAGTGAACATGGACATGAGCAGGTTTTACATGTTCTACATTAAGGTTCAATTCATAGAATTCAGGGACATCTGGTGGTGAAGTGTCATGTTGCAAGCTGAATACCCCCCCCTCACAAACATGACAGAGAACCTGTGGAAGCTTCAGTTGTCATAGAAACTCAAAAAGTTAGTTTGTCCAGTCTGGGCTACTGTAAAAAAACATGGCTGCCTCCGTAGAGAGGACCTGCTCCTGATGTAAATATAAGTATTTAAGTATTTAAGTATAAAGGACCCATTCTCGGGTAAAGAAAAGAATTCGTACAATTTAGATGAAACTCACAAGTGAAAACATCACAAGGATTATTTTATATTCAGTTTCTGCCAATAGAAACCTTTCAGCTGAATCTTACACACTGGACCTTTAAATGAAACATAATCATGTCTGAAGTGAGTAAGACCCAAATATGAATTTTGGCCACAAAGAAAAAAATATCTATCTAGCGTTGGTGGGACGTGAACTTGTAGACGCTGCCTTGGACAAACAAGTGACAACAAAGAGAATATTGAAGATATTTGTTCATCGTATATTCTGTCGTTAGAGAAGGAAGGTTATTAAATAGGCCCAGATATTACATCATCTACACAGAGCTCTTGTGTAAAAGTGTCCATACTTTGCAGGAGTGTGTTTGGACAACACATTATTTAGGCTCAACTCTGCACAGCCTCAGCCGGTCACGACTCCAGTATAAAAGCAGAACTCGACTGGTTTCAGAGCGAGACGGACTTCAGCTCCAGGAGTCATGCAGGCATTCCACACAAGTGCTGTCATCATTTGTCATTTTTAATATAAATCTTTTCACCCTCACACAAATTGCACATTTCTTTCTCCAAATGGACGCACAGTCAGCAGTGGACAACTTGACATCTTCCGTATACACTGTGACTGGCTAAAAGAAGGAGAAACAAAAAGAATAAAATAAGAGACATCTAACTTGATCTTACCACCACTTTACTATGGCATGCATAGGTTTCAGACCTTACTCAGAAAGAGACAACACTTTGTCTAAGAAAGTTTCTAAACGATGGTGGGACTGCTTGCGACTCGGGGAAGGAAAAGGAAAAAGTACAGAAAACGTTTGCTGCGCCGTGAGGAGAATCGTCAAATCGGGTCTCCGGGGGAAAAAAGACGGAGGAAAAGCTTCGGCCTTCCCGTTCCCTGCGAGCGGCGAGCATACAGCTGCGAAGTCGACTTCCTAAAGTGTTTGGTTCTTTATTTTGAAAGCGTGGTAGCCGCTGTGCAGTTGACAATACTGAAGGTTTTATTTCTCCATCCAGGATTTGAGCACTAAAGAGGCCAGAGGAGGATCAGGTTCAAACAAAACAAGGGCTCACCCCCGAGGGATCGTGGGTAGTGAAGGTCGGCTGGAGACGGGTGAATTTGGGGCTTTTCATACCTGAATGCTCTTAAATTTCAGCAGCAGCTTGAGGAAATTACAACTAGACAGACAAATGCTAGCGTGTAGTCGAGGTTGAACGGGACGAAATAAATAATAACAGTGACCGAGTCAGTTTATCACAAAAGCCAACGAGCAGCAAGTCTTTCACTGCCCAACAAGTGGAACTGAAATTAAAATTCTTCCTTTTGCAAAGAAGAAATGACGGTTTTCAACTGATGTTTCTTCTAAGACAGCGCCCCCTACATTCATGTTGTCCAGGGAGAAGTTTGGGTTATTTGACTTATATCTGTGTAGGCAGGCGCTGAACATATTGAACATACTGCTGCTTCAACCAGGCGCGGCACGGTGGCTGAGCGTTTAATGCTGTTGTGTCACAGAGAGAAGGTTGTCGGTTTGAATCCAGTTTCAACCGGAGCCTCCCTGTGTGGAGGGACAGGACAGGGTGCGACTGCAGTCGAGTTATAACCCTGCCTACTCCGTGTTAGCAGATGGGACACGGACCAAACTAAAAAGACTTTAAATGAATGTTTGTGAAGATGGTTTCTGACGTTTCAGGTCGTCCTTCTCACACTTCATGTTTCTGATAAGTTTGGTGTTAATTCCTTATTTCATGATGCATGCAGCACTGGGACCAATGGACTCGTGCTCTCAACAAAGCACCATCCATTGCATTTAGTATTTTACTCTTTCAAATTGTCAATTTTTCTACCAATTCCGTCCCTGTGTGTTGTTTTGAATGTCCCTGTGCAGCAGCTTGAATCAACCTCTGTACGTGAATAAAACTGGAGACGGGGAGGATCAACTCCACCCATCGCTCCTGCTCAGGCTTTGTGTCCTGGATACATTTTGTCTTCATTTCCAGACAGTGGGAGGAAGTGGAGACGCGTCTTTATTTGCAGTCTCTGGTTGGAAGGGACTGAGGGAGACGCTATTAGCACCTGTTGAAAATGAGACAAACCAAAGACCTGTTTTATCAACGTTTAGTCTGTGACACAACAGGAACAGGACATTCTCCAGTCAGGAGCACACTTCTGAAGTGGACAGCAGCCGACTGTCAGACGACGCTCGCACATGAAATAAAAGTGTCAACGATAGCTGTGGTATCATTCACACTTTTAATGATACCACAAAAAGAATTCAAATTCAGTTCAACCGTAAATCAAAACTCTTTTCTGTGGATTGATTTTCAGGTCGGACTTCCAGCGTGAACCATCTGCTACTGTCGGAGGAAAGACCCCCGAAACAAGTGCACCTGTAAACGAAGGCCCTGTCAGCTGCTTGGTCGGACCTCATCATTCTAAACAGAGGAGGAGGAACAAAGGGACATTTTGGCTCCTGAGTTCTTTGTGGTTAAAAATTAGCATAGGACACTCATAAGAAAAATAAAGATGAACAATGTTTGCATCTCGCATGCTGAGCTGCTGGAGGCAACAAGCAATACGGGGTCAGACGGTCGCAGGGTTCCTACACAAGGTTTCCCTTTCCAATATTCCAGACTTTGTCCAGAGTTGTTCGAGGAATCTTTCAGACACATTTAGCAAAGCTGTAGTAAGAGAGATCCTGTCGCAGCAAGTACCACCACACCTGAAGTTAAAGTCATAAAACTCTTCAGAGAAATTCTACTTTCCAACATTTCACAGACCTGGAGAAGGTCAAAGGTTTCACTTTCCCACCTGCATAGGAACCCTGGAGTCCAGAGAATGGGAAACATGAAAACAAGCACGCTTTAGGGCTCACTGATGTCAGTACAAAGGAGGGTCTTTACTTGAAACAGTTCCTTTCATTTGATAACTAAATATCTCACTCTATTGATAGAATTCCATTTTGTTAGAGTCGTATATAAACGTTAACATGTACACACGCTCGTCACTGGTAATCGTGGAAGCGGGAGCTTTATTGTAATAGGTTGGTGGAGTTTTGCTCTTGCTGGCGCTCAACAAATATACTGTGAATGCAAGTAACAATAATTAATATAATGATAATTACAATAATAATAATGACACTCATCATTCGTCTGCCTTGTAAACCTGGAAAACTCAAAACCAAACAAGAGCCAGGTAACTACACCTCCTCAGTATTTCCAGTTGGCTGCTCTTGTCCCCACTGTCAGTCAGACCGATGGAGACGCAGGGCTGGAGGAGGGGGGGAGCAAGGCAGCACCGACGGAAGTGTGTCCGGTGAGCGAACCCCAAACTCTCCTCCGCTGCAGCAGCGACGACACACGAGGGCGAGTCGCTTCTTCGGCGGCGGTCGAGCGGCGCTTCATGTGCAACACCGCCCCCTACAGCTCCAGAGGTGGTTGTGTTGTGCTGTTGGTCTGAGGGACTTTTGGTTGGAGCTGAAACATGAACTGTGGGAAACAAAGGTCAAACCCCAAGTGTCTGCACGGCTGAATGAGACTGGTGCTCCACGAGGGGGGGTGCGGGTGAACCAGTATTTTGTGTGGGATTTTTACAAAGTACATTTACTTTGTTGCTGTACTTCAATACATGTGTCATGTGTCTCTACTTTACTTGAGTAGAACAAGTAGAAAGACTGGATTGAACAACTGTGTTATGTATTTAAAACTTCAGCTTCGTCACACATTTGATATGATTTTATTTGTTGAAGAAATACAAAATTATATACGTATATATCAGGATCAATACAGTTATAAAACATCACAGAACCTTATTTCTACTTTGATTTAGAAAACAACAGCAACATTAGATCTTTCAAACACATTCATGTCAGTGTAATTATAGATTTCTGTCTTTACAAAGTGAGAACTGAATATGTGTGATAAAGGAAGGTCAGTGTTTGATTGACAGCTGATCTCTGTGTGGAGCAGAAAACGTCACCATGACGAACTTTGATCAACAAACATGGAGACAAAAGAAGTTAAAGATTTAAACACAGAATCTAAATCACTGCTTTTAATGACTCGAGTCTATTTGAGTTTACAGAACTCAGCTGTGGATCCAGGATAAACATTAACTCCAGCATAGAGAGGCTGAGTGAATGTGGTCTGGACTCTGTGGAGGAGAGTCATGGTGCCAGAGACGCTGTAGAAGGACAGAACACCTGCACTGGGATCCAGGTACACTCCTACTCTGGAGGACCAAGGACCTGACACTGGAGTGTTGCTGCTGTTGTAATGAAAGTGATAACTGTTTTTACAACAATATAATGACCAAGATTTATCATTTAATCCAAATTCACATTCATGTGAGTCTCCTGCTCCACTGATATTCTTGTATGTGACTGCTACACCAACTCCTTCTCCCACCTCCACCTCCACCTCCCAGTAACAACGTCCAGTCAGACTCTCTCTACTCAGGACCTGACGCCTAACAGTGAATCTGTCTGGGTGATTAGAATAAGACTGTTCTTTACTCATACATGTTACTTTTCTGTTTCCCTCAGATAATAACAGACGTCTGTTTACTGTGTTTGGATCCAGTGTGATTTTCTGTGGATATCTTAAGAAGTCAGCTCTGGTCTCTGGCTCTGGTTGGGCAGTAAAACATCCACTTGAGACACAATCTGTAAAATCTCTGTCTCTGTCTCACTCAGAATGTCCTGTAGTCGACCTCTGACCCGTGACACAGCTGCTGTCACGTCCTCAAAGTACCTCAGAGGACGGATCCTGATGCTGGATGAGTGTGTAGATTCACTGAGTGGTGACAGTGAGGGGTAGTTGTGTAGAAACTGGGTGTGATCCTCTGTGTCTGAGAGCTGCTTCAGTTCATGGTCTTTCCTCTTCAGCTCAGTGATCTCCTGCTCCAGTCTCTCCTGAAGCTCTCTGACTCGACTCACTTCAGTTTCCTGCTGGGATCTGATCTGCTGCTTCACATCAGAGCTTCTTTTCTCCAGCAGACGGATCAGCTCAGTGAAGATCTTCTCACTGTCCTCCACTGCTTTATCAGCAGAAACCATTGATGGCCTCCTCCTCCTGTTGAAGCAGCTTCACATCTTTCTCTCTGTCCTGGACTCTCTGCTGGATTGTTTGTCTCCTCAGCCCGAGCTCTCTCTGCCTCTCAGTCCTTTCTGCTGCAGCTGACACTGTGTCGTGGTCTTATGTTCATCCACAGGGCAGAGATAACAGATACACTGCTGATCAGTGCGGCAGAACATCTTCATCACCTCATCGTGACGAGAGCAGATGTTCTCCTGGAGCTTCTCCGAGGGCTCCACCAGCTTGTGCTTCTTCAATGGAGCTGACTGAAGATGAGGCTGGAGGTGTTTTTCACAATAAGAGGCAAAACAATTCAAACAGGACTTGAGAGCTTTCAGTTTTCTCCCAGTGCAGACATCACAGGCCACATCTTCAGGTCCAGCATAGCAGTGATCAGCAGGAGCAGCTTGGAGTCCAGTCTTCTTCAGCACCTCCACTAAACCAGCTAACATGGTGTTTTTCACCAGGACAGGCCTCGGTGTGAAGGTCTCTCTACACTGAGGGCAGCTGTAGCTTCCTCCTCTCCTCCTCTTTGTCCCAGTGGGTGTTAATACAGCTCTACAGTAGCTGTGTCCACAGCCAGTAGTCACCGGATCCTTCAGTAGATCCAGACAGATCGAACAGCAGAACATTTCTCTGTCCAGTTGATTTTCTTGCTGCGCCATTTCAGCTGGTGCCAGAGACTGTAGAACAGGTTCACTTCCTCTGAACAGATACAGATCTCTGCTCCTCCCCCTCTCGTTCACTCCCTGCAGTGACTCATCTCCCACAGTTCACAGCTTGTTGTTCACTGGTTCTTACACTTACACATCTGTGAAGGGAGGAGACACAGACATGTCCTGACTGGGAGGAGCTGGTTGTGAGTTTTTTATCTGTGTTATCACATTTCAAAGTGAATAGTTGCTCTGGGAACTGTCACATTCAGTTCACAACAGCACAGGTTGTAATATTCACATTCTTCAAAGTTTCCAGAAAAGTTAACGAATCTTTTCAATGGAATAAAAACCAACTTACAAAGTGCTTCACTAATGAAAAACACAAGTAAAAACACATTAAACACACTTATGATCGAACAACGGACCATCTCACCGTCCTGGATCTCAGTTTCCCTTTAACTGACAAAAGTTGTATCAAGATCCGAACTCTGTTATTCTCGTTGCCTCTCAGCTCCTGAACTTCACCACACTTCCACTCTCACTTATCTTCTAACAGCAGCTCGGTGAAGGGGCGGGAGCAAGTTAATATGTAGTCAGAGTAAAACTCGTTGTCTTTGCAATGAGGAGCCAATGACAAGCTTTGCTTCATTCCAGGATGTTCAGGGTGTGTTTTATTAACACTGATAACTTGACAAAGTCCACGTCATTCGACAGTTAACCCAGATCAGACGGCACTTAATGACTTTCACAGGTCAAAGTTCTCCAAAGTTGAATTCCACGTGAAGAAACACTGTGGCCGACCAGGACAGGCCTCGGTGTGAAGGTCTGTCTTCACTGTAGATCTGAGAGAGACGCAACAAGGACACATATGGACAGAGTGGAGCTGGCTGAGTGTTAAGATGGAGGCTTATCATCAGAGAAATGAAAAAGAAGAAATCCACCTTTAATAACAGGAGACGTAAGAAAATAAAACCTCCCTCACAACAGCTCACTGAGGAATACTTGCCCTCTACTGACCACATGCTGCCAGACATGTGACTGGAGCCTCTCCTTTGAGCACCACATCACAAAATGGGTTTTTAATCAATTCTTCCAAAATCAGATCCATATGAATGTAAGAGATGATCTCGCACGTGGACTCGTGCGGTGGCCTTTTCTCTGAAGCAGAAAACCCTGAAACATCTGCAGTCTGTACAAAACTCTGAACTAGAACCAACATATGATCACAGCACAACTGTTTTATGTTTTTTTTAATTTGCTTGCCCGTTTGTTTCAGGACTGATTTAAATCTTTGTTGATGACTTGTAAGGCTCTTCATGGCCTGGCCCCCAGGACGCCTCTGATCTCTGAGTCCCTGATTTACCTCAGTGCAGCTTGTGATCTTAAGGCAGTGAAGATCGCCTGTCACGACTGAGACGGCCCGTCAGCAGGGAGTAAGGCCGTGTGAAATACTCGTTTTACTTACATCCTGTGGGGAGTAAAGGAAAACGGGAATAACAGGATTTATGTGTGTTACAATCCTAACAAACGGACAGATTTGGGTTTGGACATGTTGATGACGTAAGGAAATGTTCCTGTCGATACATTTCAAAACATCTTGACATTTAACTGCCCCGTGTTCCCAGTGAAATCCATGCAGCAAGGACCAGTCTGCTTCGGCCAATCAAAGGTCACAGACTGCAGCAAGGACCAGTCTGCTTCGGCCAATCAAAGGTCACAGACTGCAGCCGACTGCCACGTGTTGCTGATCGCGGTCAGTCGGCAGGGAACGAGCCCAACGGACCATTAGTTTTGACTAAAGCGTTTTATGAAAAGCCGCTGGAATCAGATGTGAGCATCGTTGGGGCTGTGACGTCTGATGAGACCAGGACTCGGTCTTGTGTTGTTAAAGCTGTTCATACACTGACTTTAGAAACGCTAACGTACATTTCCTCAGCTCGTGTTTGTCCATGTCACACAGACGCACTGAGGGAAAATGGGCTGATTTGGGGGGAAATCGACTCGTGACTCTGCGTCAACTGAGCGAGAGCCTGACGATCTAGTGGGAGTGAAATCCACGGCGAGGAGTACATCAACAAACCACTTGTGGCGTCACACACATTTTAAGTGCCTGGTGGTCATTAGAACAAAGTTCACAAAACTTAAAACTCCTGGGAAATTGAGAGTGTGTGACCCTTCAGGGTTTTCTACACGCCCTGCTGCTGAGAAGCAAACATGGAGGGTACAAATACAAGTGAAGGAAGGAGCACAGGAAGAAGTGAGAGTGGGTTTTTCACTGTGCAGCTGCAGTTTCAGAGGAGACGAGTGACGAGTTTCTGCAAAAACGTCAACAAACTGTGACGCTGATGCGGAAAATCCAGCTTTCTGCAGCCTTTTTAATGATTAATGATGTTAATGATAACTATGTTCTTCTTTTGCTGCGATTTTACTCGATCATACGTTACATACTTAGTTATTTGAGAAAACGGATGATTGACAGATCAGTAGCAAACTAGAATCACTGTCCAGTGGTTGTACGCCTCTGCCAACAGGTGCAGTTTCAGGCGTTCCTGAAAAAGTGCATTCACAATGATGAGGTCACTGCTGCCTGGATTTCTGACTCCACATTCGTATCGTTTCATCTCTGAGTCAAAACGATTGTTTGTACCAAAGTTGAAGAAATTCCCTCAAGGCAGTTTTTAGATATCGTGTTCACAAGAATGGGATGTTCATACAAACAACCCAATAACCTGATGACTGCACTTTCTCAGCTTGTCCAGCAGTGAACATGGACATGAGCAGGTTTTACATGTTCTACATTAAAGGTTCAATTCATAGAATTCAGGGACATCTGGTGGTGAAGTGTCATGTTGCAGCTGAACACCCCCCCCCCCCCCCCCCCTCACAAACATGACAGAGAACCTGTGGAAGCTTCAGTTGTCATAGAAACTCAAAAAGTTTAGTTTGTCCAGTCTGGGCTACTGTAAAAAACATGGCTGCCTCCGTAGAGAGGACCTGCTCCTGATGTAAATATAAAGTATTTAAGTATAATTATAAAGTATAAAGTATTTAAGTATTTAAGTATAAAGGACCCATTCTCGGGTAAAGAAAAGAATTCGTACAATTTAGATGAAACTCACAAGTGAAAACATCACAAGGATTATTTTATATTCAGTTTCTGCCAATAGAACCGTTCAGCTGAATCTTACACACTGGACCTTTAAATGAAACATAATCATGTCTGAAGTGAGTAAGACCCAAATATGAATTTTGGCCACAAAGAAAAAAATAATCTATCTAGCGTTGGTGGGACGTGAACTTGTAGACGCTGCCTTGGACAAACAAGTGACAACAAAGAGAATATTGAAGATATTTGTTCATCGTATATTCTGTCGTTAGAGAAGGAAGGTTATTAAATAGGCCCAGATATTACATCATCTACACAGAGCTCTTGTGTAAAAGTGTCCATACTTTGCAGAGTGTGTTTGGACAACACATTATTTAGGCTCAACTCTGCACAGCCTCAGCCGGTCACGACTCCAGTATAAAGCAGAACTCGACTGGTTTCAGAGGCGAGACGGACTTCAGCTCCAGGAGTCATGCAGCATCCACACAAGTGCTGTCATCATTTGTCATTTTTAATATAAATCTTTTCACCCTCACACAAATTGCACATTTCTTTCTCCAAATGGACGCACAGTCAGCAGTGGACAACTTGACATCTTCCGTATACACTGTGAACTGGCTAAAAGAAGGAGAAACAAAAAGAATAAAATAAGAGACATCTAACTTGATCTTACCACCACTTTACTATGGCATGCATAGGTTTCAGACCTTACTCAGAAAGAGACAACAGACACTTTGTCTAAGAAAGTTTCTAAACGATGGTGGGACTGCTTGCGACTCGGGGGAGGAAAAGGAAAAAGTACAGAAAACGTTTGCTGCGCCGTGAGGAGAATCGTCAAATCGGGTCTCCGGGGGAAAAAAAGACGGAGGAAAAGCTTCGGCCTTCCCGTTTCCCTGCGAGCGGCGAGCACGAACATACAGCTGCGAAGTCGACTCCCTAAAGTGTTTGGTTCTTTATTTTGAAAGCGTGGTAGCCGCTGTGCAGTTGACAATACTGAAGGTTTTATTTCTCCATCCAGGATTTGAGCACTAAAGAGGCCAGAGGAGGATCAGGTTCAAACAAAACAAGGGCTCACCCCCGAGGGATCGTGGGTAGTGAAGGTCGGCTGGAGACGGGTGAATTTGGGGCTTTTCATACCTGAATGCTCTTAAATTTCAGCAGCAGCTTGAGGAAATTACAACTAGACAGACAAATGCTAGCGTGTAGTCGAGGTTGAAAGGGACGAAATAATAATAACAGCGACCGAGTCAGTTTATCACAAAAGCCGAAAAGCCAACGAGCAGCAAGTCTTTCACTGCCCAACAAGTGGAACTGAAATTAAAATTCTTCCTTTTGCAAAGAAGAAATGACGGTTTTTCAACTGATGTTTCTTCTAAGACAGCGCCCCCTACATGTTGTCCAGGAGAAGTTTGGGTTATTTGACTTATATCTGTGTAGGCAGGCGCTGAACATATTGAACACACTGCTGCTTCAACCAGGCGCGGCACGGTGGCTGAGCGTTTAATGCTGTTGTGTCACAGAGAGAAGGTTGTCGGTTTGAATCCAGTTTCAACCGGAGCCTCCCTGTGTGGAGGGACAGGACAGGGTGCGACTGCAGTCGAGTTATAAACCCTGCCTACTCCGTGTTAGCAGATGGGACATGGAGCAAACTAAAAAAAGACTTTAAATAAATGTTTGTGAAAGATGGTTTCTGACGTTTCAGGTCGTCCTTCTCACACTTCATGTTTCTGATAAGTTTGGTGTTAATTCCTTATTTCATGATGCATGCAGCACTGGGACCAACGGACTCGTGCTCTCAACAAAGCACCATCCATTGCGTTTAGTATTTTACTCTTTCAAATTGTCAATTTTTCTACCAATTCCGTCCCTGTGTGTTGTTTTGAATGTCCCTGTGCAGCAGCTTGAATCAACCTCTGTACGTGAATAAAACTGGAGACGGGAGGATCAACTCCACCATCGCTCCTGCTCAGGCTTTGTGTCCTGGATACATTTTGTCTTCATTTCCAGACAGTGGGAGGAAGTGGAGACGCGTCTTTATTTGCAGTCTCTGGTTGGAAGGGACTGAGGGAGACGCTATTAGCACCTGTTGAAAATGAGGACAAACCAAAGACCTGTTTTATCAACGTTTAGTCTGTGACACAACAGGAACAGGACATTCTCCAGTCAGGAGCACACTTCTGAAGTGGACAGGCAGCCGACTGTCAGACGACGCTCGCACATGAAATAAAAGTGTCAACGATAGCTGTGGTATCATTCACACTTTTAATGATACCACAAAAAGAATTCAAATTTCAGTTCAACCGTAAATCAAACTCTTTTCTGTGGCTTGATTTTCAGGTCGGACTTCCAGCGTGAACCATCTGCTACTGTCGGAGGAAAGACCCCGAAACAAGTGCACCTGTAAACGAAGGCCCTGTCGGCTGCTTGGTCGGACCTCATCATTCTAAACAGAGGAGGAGGAACAAAGGGACATTTTGGCTCCTGAGTTCTTTGTGGGTTAAAAATTAGCATAGACACTGATAAGAAAATAAAGATGAACAATGTTTGCATCTCGCCTGCTGAGCTGCTGGAGGCAACAAGCAATACGGGGTCAGACGGTCGCAGGGTTCCTACACAAGGTTTCCCTTTCCAATATTCCAGACTTTGTCCAGAGTTGTTCGAGGAATCTTTCAGACACATTTAGCAAAGCTGTAGTAAGAGAGATCCTGTCGCAGCAAGTACCACCACACCTGAAGTTAAAGTCATAAAACTCTTCAGAGTAATTCTACTTTCCAACATTTCACAGACCTGGAGAAGGTCAAAGGTTTCACTTTCCCACCTGCATAGGAACCCTGGAGTCCAGAGAATGGGAAACATGAAAACAAGCACGCTTTAGGGCTCACTGATGTCAGTACAAAGGAGGGTTCTTTACTTGAAACAGTTCCTTTCATTTGATAACTAAATATCTCACTCTATTGATAGAATTCCATTTTGTTAGAGTCGTATATAAACGTTAACATGTACACACGCTCGTCACTGGTAATCGTGGAAGCGGGAGCTTTATTGTAATAGGTTGGTGGAGTTTGCTCTTGCTGGCGCTCAACAAATATACTGTGAATGCAAGTAACAATAATTAATATAATGATAATTAGAATAATAATAATGACACTCATCATCGTCTGCACCGTGCCTTGTAAACCTGGAAAAACTCAAAACCAAACAAGAGCCAGGTAACTACACCTCCTCAGCCCCCACCCCAAAAAAACAACAGAAGATTAAAAACAGGGAACATTGAGTCGAGGCGGCAGTTTCTCTCTGGCTTCTTCCAAGTCCCCGAGTCCACATGCGCCACATAAATGTCTGACCCGTGTCCTGAAGTCAGTGGGAGGTGGAGGGAGGTGTGGGGGTGAAGGGAGGGGGTGGGCTGTCGTTCCAGCTCTCAGAAAGCCTCTGTGGAGCCTGTTTGCGAGTATGTGTGTGTGCGCTGACCTGGTGAGTCCGGCTTACAGGGACCACGCTAAAGGGCGGTCGGCCATGGCGGTCACTCGTCTGATTTTCTTTATTTGTTCTTTTGTTTTTTCCATTAATGTTTGACCGGGAGTCTGTCTGCCCTGGTTTGCTGCCCCCTGGTGGATGGGGGCAGGGCATCTGCATGAGTTTGGCTCACCGGGTATTTTCAAGTTGGCTACTCTTGTCCCCATGTAGATGCAGGGCTGGAGGAGGGGGTTAGCAAGGCCAACCAAGGTGGAGGTGTAATTTCATATTCACGATGGAAAGAGATATAGTGTGTGTGTGTGTGTGTGTGGTTTGAATGTGGTGTGTTGGCGCCCTGAAGATCTGCCCAGAAGTTACCCCTGGTCCTCAGTGGCGACTGGTAAAAGCAGAACAAGAAGCAGGTGACGTAGTTGATTTTCTTCTACTTGTTATCGTGCGGAGGAGCGTCTCCTCAGCTAATATATGACTACAGGTGGAGGGAGACCTTTCTGGACAGGTCCTCAGTGTGTGTGTGTGTGTGTGTGCGCGCATACACTAGGCTAGTGCAAGTAATCGTCCACTGAGGCGAAGGCGCAGGAGCCACTGCCAGTCCGTGCCATGATGGCAAGGCACTGGGCGGCCTGACCCACGGCCTGGGCCAGAGGGGGCTGCTTGGGCAGGTTGTGAGTCTCTGGAGAGAATGAGGAGGGAGAAGAGGAATAAAAAAAAAAGGTCAGAGCGACAGACAACAGAGACCAGAAGTGAAGATGCATCAGTACGTTTCAACCTCCCAGAGCTTGTTGGGCAGTCAAACAATATAGTGTAGTCTGAATTTAACAAACATCAAATGTTCAACAGTGGAAACGCACATTTCCAGACGTGCTGAGGCTACTTTGGTCTACAACTCCATACGTTTCATTTTTGGTCAAACTTTGCAGGTATTTTTAAATTTCATCTACTGCTGTGTCGTCAAACATGAACATACTCAGCACTGATCAGCTGACCTACCTAATATTGCACTGTTGAGGGTGGAGCAGACGGGCTCTCTTTGAATGGCGTCCAGCTGGTAGCCGACTGGACTGTTCCATGGGTCTGAGTAGGCGAGAAGGCTGAACGCATCCTGCAGCAGGAGACAGCAAGGACAGCAGATACTGATCACACAACAGTGGACTGCTCCTCTTCCATCGGTTTCTCCCCACAGGTTGTGTCTGGTCGCTGTTACCGCCTTTCACACTTATTAACCATTCAACCACTCTGCAACAGAAAGTATCCTCCAGCGTCTACACTGGTATTTTACTGCCATGTCATTTCCTGGAAAATCTTCATATACTTCATGTCTATAAAATCTGTACAACCAAATCAAAAAGGTTCTGTAAGTCAATAAACCGTGATAAATGATAACAGAAGTGAAATTGTGTCATAAATGATTAAATAAAAAAATCTGACACAATCGACACATTTTGCTAAATTAACACAAACAAAGTTGGTTTAACATATTTTGTAAATATAGAAACATGAACAAGATATGTCTTAAGTCTCCCTAAGTGATTTGAACTGCGTAAAGTAGAACTTTTCAAGATATGAAATGTTTCTCTGCTCCTCTCCTGCCACTCTCTGGCACCACCGCACATAACTCACCGTCCTCATGGACGTACGTGACCACGGCCTTGCAATGAATGAATGTTCAAACTCTTAGGGTTGTTTTATATATAAAACATCATCCTCCCACTGGCAGCTCTCAAATGATTAAGACAACACATCTTTTTTGTTTAGTTTCCGCAGAACAGTGACAACACTTCGCAGTGTTTGTGGTTATGAACAGAAATATGTCACGGCCGAGACCAGTAACTTCCTGGTTCCTTAGCAACTGTGGCCATAGTAGGGCAGGAAATGTCTGACAGATGACACCGTGGATTATGGGATATATAGGATGAAATGTTCATGCTCATGTTCAACAGTGCATCACTGATGCACTTTCAGCCCAAGTTCCCACTTAAAGAATTTAGGGTTGAACCATATATTTCTGCTGCAGGTGCAGAAAATGCCATTTAAACTGTATTTCTTCTAAACCTCAGCTAAGTGTCTTGATAATAATGCCAATACAATACCAACATCTTTGTCCTTCAACCTAAAAGCATTTTGTAGTAATTTTACAAGATTTTCTGTGAGTATTTAATCGTAAATAGTAAATGCCTGATGAATATGAGCAGAGGTTCATGAGCTTTCAAACTAAAACAACACGTTTATGCAGTGTGGGTCAAACAAGCAGAGGGATTTGTGTGTTACCTTGAGCATCTTCTTGTTAGTCGAGTTCTTGCCACACTCACGGCGGAGGTGTTCGCTCATGCTCTGGAGCTCCCTGCCGAAATGGATCATTCTCTCGATGGCTGCCTGGCTCCCACCGCACAGCTGCCGCTTGGACTGAGCAGATTCCACTTCTGCAGAGCCACAGCCAGTATGACATGCAAGAAGGACGTGAATGTGGTGGGGCATTTATACACAGCAACAGGAATAAGCTTCCAATCCGCGATTTACCACAAAGTGGTCAAAATTGTCAATTTTACAGAGAACGAATGATACAGTCTTTTTCTGACAGAGGAGAGGAAGACAGAAAACCTTCAGTCACTCAACAGCGTTCGTCCAACAACTTAAAGCCATGTTAGAAACAAGCACAACTCCAAATCAACCAAGGTAGAAATGTAGTGAGAGGGTACCAGGGGTATGTTGCCTTTATGTTAATGCCACACACACACACACACACACACACACTCTACCCACCCATGTCTGCGTCACAGTCGTCGGGCTCCACGGTGTGTTTAGAGCTGCCGTTGAGGAAACCATTGGAGGAGGATTCTGTCACTCCGTTGGTGAAGTGGTCAACCTCCATATCTATGTCATTGCTGAAGAAAATAAAAAGACAGAATGTGTGAAGGCCCACAGGAAGGGTTTCCTCCACACTGCACGCCCACCAACACCTGTGACCTGCAGCCATTGGACGGTACCAGCTGTCAATCACGATAACTCCTACAATTTATGCTTCTACTCCGAGACCACACCTCCACACAGAAGCAAAAATTCTGCTTGATACGCAGCGCAATGAAACACAGTTGGTTTTTAGTGCGGCTCCGTACCTGGTTATGGGCTGTTGACCGCGGCTCCCGTTGAGGCTGATGTCAGACGCTGGGAGGGTGGAGCCAGTGCTCGGAGGGCAGGGCTTGTGACTGTGAGGGGAGGAGCTGTGGCTCTTATTAGACGTCACGCCATTACAGCAGTTGCTGTCAAACCCTTAAAACGGCAAGAGTGATGAGACATGTTTAAAATCGGATATAAAGATGGTGATTTCTTTTTGTTTACATTTGTGTTTCAGTGTGATATTTAAGCTGTGTTCAAAACCTCTTGAATCACACTGTATTTCTGCTGCAGCTTTCTTTTACCAGGAAAAGATTAAAAATCTCTCTCCAGGGGTTGTTAGCTGTAAGCTTGCTCGCGACAGACGTACAGACGGTGTTTGTGCGTTTTGTTTGGAAACGCACAAACATGAACTTTGAAGCTATCGATCCAGACCGGATATTAACTTCAGTACTGAGGGATCCCATCACAGGTGGTCAGCGTTGATTCACTTAGAGCTGAACACTCGTTATTGGATCTTTCAGGACAGATGTTAATACAAATGAATGATGCCGAGTATGGACTTGATGCCTGTTCACCAGATGTGAATGACACAAGCACATCTGGACTGTACCTGTGAGGTACGGCTGGGAGCTGCTGGCTTTGTGGCTCGGGCTGCTGAAGGGTCGCGGGGAGCCGGGGTAACTGTCCTGAGACTTCGGGCTGCGACCTCCCAGACACCTCACCTCACTGTCCGTCCCATTCACCATCTCGATGAACTGTCTCACCCTGGGGATGGAGGGGAGGGAGGGAGGACAGGAAGGAAAGGAAAGGAAATTCAAAAGGAGGAAGGTAGGAAGAGAACACAAGAGGCAGAAAGCCTTTTAAACCACATGCATCTGTCGCAATAAAGCCAAAGTCTGCAGTCCCGCCCCCCCCCCGCCACACTTTAAGGATCAGCTGCATTCAGACGATCCAATACGTTTTAAATCATTAAAAAAAACATTAAAACTCAGCCCTGGTCGTACTTGAGCATGAAGAGCAGGTCTGGGTTCCTCTCCAGGAGGTTGGGATAGAGCTGCTGGGTGGTCTCGATGGCCTCGCCCATTCTACCCGACAACACCAGCTTCTGGATTTCTGCCAACCAACAGTGAACACGTTTACAGGACACATTGCTGACACCGTGTTTTCTTTACACGGACACCGTTTGTATGCTTTGTTACAGTAATATTCCTGTAATTAAATTATGCCTGTTTCATTAAGTTATTTAAGCTGACAAAGTTAGTAAGTGGTCGTCTTCCTGAAGTATTACTGCAAAAACAGTCCACTAACGCTGCAGGTTGAGCTTCAACAGTTTAACAGGTGTCTGGGAATTACTGCGGGAAAATACACATTTTAATTCAGCATTTTATGGACTTGGTAACACTGCGTTATAAAAAGTCACATTCCTAAGTTACTACAAGGATTTTCTGTATCATAGGTTTGGATTTTTCTTAGTTGAGCAAACTTGGAGGTTTTTCCAAAAAAAAAAAAAAAAACAGTGGATCCGTCTCTTGCCTGTAAGTTGTAGTGGCTTTTAGTGTCAGATTTAAAATTCTGATAAAGTCCTGATTCCTAATGGTAGCATCATTGAAGCCCTTTTCAGGCATGACCTCCAGAGCAGCAGCAGATTCTCCAGAGGTTTCAGGTGAGGGCTGGAGCAGCAAGCAGGACGTGACATATTAATTCTGCTTCGGAGATCACATGTTCTTGTTTACAGCACATCTCGCATTGTCGCCTCCGGACATTCCAGGGACTGTTAACTCTGGAAACTCTGCAGAAAGTCCACAGGCTCTGACTCGGATATTCGCGTTCACACATACACAGCCCTAGCGGAGAACGTCCGGGGATTCTCTGGAGTTCAATGCAGGTCTTAAAGCAGCTCTAGAAAAATGCCAGCACAGAATGACTCACTCTGTCGATTTTTGATGGAGGCCAGCTCCTCGTGTACGGCCTGGTCGGTGGATTTGGCAAAGGCTTCAGCTGTGGCACAATAGCTGTGGTGCACCAGGTAGGAAGCCACCATTCTAACAGGGCAAAATGTGGGAAAACACATCAAGTGATTAGACACAGGAGAAGTGGGAGAGCGCAGACATACCTGATGAGTTAGTGTTTCCATGTAAACCATCAAACCACTGCATCTGGTTAAAGACAGGCTTACAGTTGATGTAACTTAGAGCTAATGTTTCTTGGATTACTTCACATCTTTGAAGTATGTGTGTAATAAAAGCCTGTTGTGTGCGCGCAGGTGTGTTTGACTTTAGAATGGCAGGTTAGAGGGGATGCACGGCTGCTGGTGTTTGCAGGGACCTTTGAGATCAGAGGACTGATCATCTTACCGTTTCTCTACAAAGACAACACAAGCCTCCCGTCCACCAATCTGAACTGAGCTTAGAAACATCCTGTTTTAAATTCCAGGCCATGGGGCCGACTTCACTTCACTCCTGCCTAAACCCCAATCCCCCATCAAAAGGAGATTAAATCCATTCAGAATAAGTAATCATAGCAACAGAGAACTAATCCCATCAGGCCATAGCATGAAGTGAAACCCAGTCCCACAGGTTTCACTTCTGGATCCGGGCTCCTGCTCTCTAGTGGAGAAGCGATCCATATGGGCCTTGATCCTCATCACGTCGGCAGACATTATCCACAGTATCCAATAATTCCAATACTCAACTTCATCTAAAGGCTCATTCACACGACACGATGTTCAACCCAATTTGCTCGTCACTGACGAACGTTGCAAGTCGCAGAGAAAAGTCTCAGATCAGTGCGCGATCGACAATCCCCATGTGTGAACTCTTCAAAGACGTGATTAGAGAGGCTCGCTGACATGTCCCCGGGACCCTCCAAAGATAAGCGGTATAGAGAATGGCAGATACAGTAAGAAAAGAGGCGTCTTGTTCAGTTCAATACATTACACGCTACCCTGGATACCAACGACTCACATAAATATGCACTTGGCAATGATATTTCCTTTTGAACAGTCTGGAAATCACACATCTCAAGTGGTCTCAATCCACTGGTCTATGTTTGTACCGCAGTGCACCCCCAAGTCTGTTTTAATAAAACTATAACAACAATAATCAAATGACTAAATGAAATTAAAACCAGTAATATAGTGATATTACTGCTTGTGTCGTCATATAAACCCTATTATTTCACAGGGAATGTGTATTTTGTACGGGTTCAGTTTTCCGATCCTCTTACTTCTGGATCATGGACTGCCACTCGCCCTCGCGCTCCCCGATGGGGAAGCGATCGATCTGGGCCTGGATCTTTGTCCTCCACTCTCGCATGTAGTCCTCAATGTCGAACACAAAGGGGTGTTGGCCGAAGTTTGCATCAACCACCTCCCCTGGAGTCTGAAGGCCCACGGTCGGGTACAGGTTTGGCTGCAACAAAGAGAGAGTCATGAGTTGTGACGATAGAAGGAAGTGGAGATTGGGAATGAAATGAAATCCTCAGAAGTTAATCTTTTGTCTAGATTTACCCCATAAAACTTAACTTAACCTATCAAGCTGATCAATGTAGAGCTTTGTTCATCAGAACCAATGACTCAGTGATTATATTGTCATGTGCTGCGATTTCTGAAACACTTCAAACACTGTGGCCTGCTCCACTTTGGCATTCAACTTCCCAATCTACATTTTTGTGGAGCCCCCAGTCACTACAACCTCCAATCGGCAGAGATGGAAACATGACACCAGGGCGAATGCACCAAATTCTTATTCTTTCTTTTGGAAGCCTAAATGCTGACGCTGCACCTTTTCTGCACAACGTTAGGATGCGCATTAAACCTCTGGGCGTTGAAGTGTAAGAAGCCATGAACGTTTGTGAAGTGCAAAATGCAACACTGGCAAGATAGCGAGGTGAGAGCTTCTCAGTTTCCAGCACGTTTGATGACAGGTCTTGTCAAGGGGACAGAAAGGCAAACGAGTCCATGGGTTTTTAAAACCTGCATACACTCGCTCATTTTGGGTACATTTCTTGACTAAAGTCCCCATAAGAATAGTACAACGGTGCATGTGTCTAAAAGTTGCCTTTGTCACGGCCCAACAAGGTCAGCTGTGCCGAGGTGACGCACTTCACTGCACAACGCTGGAGGAACACGAATGTCTGGCTCACCGTCAAGCCCGTGCTCAATGGATTATTGTTGTGGTTAAGACTCTTATTTTCTTCTCCTTCGAAAACAGCCGGCCCTGCTCTCATTTGCTACTAAGCAAGAAGGGAGGGGAATAACTTTTAAGAAACAAGGATCTTTAAGAAACAAGGACCCTCACATTTTCATGCAGTCAATCCATAGATGAATCCCACTGGAGTTAATGTCCATTTGGTCTGGGAGTTGTTTACATAATGAAGCACGGGAGCGAGACTCAGAATGTGACAATGAGCCACAACAACACAACGCAGCACAAGTGATGTCCTGTTTCAACGCATTACTCTTTTAAGATGATTCACTAAACTTGTGAGCAAACCATCGGGCAAACAAAGAGAAACAAAAGCTTTAAGAATCAGGTTCCTAACGAGATGACTCCAAATATCGCTCTTGAATAAATATCATAGATAACATTTGGTACAGGATACATGTTACCAGCTTGGTAAACAGAATGGGACCACATTAAACCACTTTTTAATATGAGCCTTGTAAATATGTTTTTACACTTTTAACTCTCAAACTTAATCATAATACTTTGCAGTGTCAATTTCAGCTGTGAATGTGAAATCTGTCCAAACTTTATCCCCCGTGTCACTTTTTATTTATTCCAGGGAAGAACCAACACTTATCAACATTTGAAGATTGGGGGGGGGGGGGGGGTTCAAGCCACCAATCCATTTAGCACAGTGTAAACATTTTGACGGCAGTAGATATTCTGGAGCACATGAAACATTTCTTTTCTATAAATAGCCCTATGTCCTACAGCCCTGATTAATTATGGAAACTAACAGACTTCTTCACAACATAGAAAATGCGGGTACTCACTGGTAGGTCTGTGAAGGCAATACCTGTAGAGGAAGAAAAAGCAAAGTCCCATTGGACACATTATCCAGACATGAATCCAAGAATCCAGATCCACTGCCTTCTTTATATTTAATCTTTCCATAACACAGAAATGTCTTTGTTTTTCTCTCACTCTGCATGACTGTGCAAAAAGGGTAATATACACTGCCTGGGTGTGGGGTAAAACTGTAACTGTTGCTCTAAACCGAATTACTGAAATACAGAGATAACAATTTTCTGAAATTTCAGAAATGTCCTGCATACTATCTTTCTTGTTGTTGGTTTAGAAAATCAGTTAGATAACGTTCAGACATAAGAAATAAGCACAATATGGACAAAGAGTAAGTGTAAACATCCCGTTCATTTTGTTTGCGCGTCCCACCGATGCACCTGTGACATGTTCAGGTGTGCAAAGATTTATTTCTTTGGTACCTTGTTGCTTAAAACCTTTTCACAGGTTAGTAAACAGGTCCATACACTATCATATCAGGTCAAAAAGGTCTCTTACCTAGGCTGTGGCCATTCTTTGTGTAGAAGCATGTGTTGTTGATGAGGTTAACGCAGCAGCCAATCACGTCGCCCGTTGTAAACGTGGGTCCGTAAGGTTGCCCAGTGCCGGACGAGCAGAAGGAGTGTCCATCATCTCCGTGGTAACCATACGAGTGCTTGTCCCAACCTGAGGGATGCGAATGCAAAAGTAAAGTATGAGCACAATAAAAAAAAAAAAACACAGATGTTTCATTCTGTTGAGAGGATGACCGTGGTGCTGGAAACAAGCCTTCTGCCGTAATTAAGTCATTTAAATGCAGTGTGAATGTGTAATTTAAAATGAAATATAAATAAATGTCCACCAAAAACCTCTAAAAATGATGCCTGGGTTAGGGGCTCCGTGCTTTGTTCTTTAGGAACTGAACCAGCAAATGTGTATCTCTCACTGTGCTGCACAGCCACACTGAGATTTGGGCGATTTCCTTTGTTTGATCCTCATTTTTTTCTGTTGACTCCATCACCTACAGACTGCAGAACATTTGTTTCTCTACACCCGACTTAGACCAAGTAAATATAATTTTTGGTGAGCATAAAACAGAAATAAATGTATTTGAAAAAGTTGTTAAATAGTTCCAAGACATTTCACTTTGCCGTCAGTGTGTTGGGAGCGTTCGTCCGATCGTTGATTCAAAGAGAGGAGAAGAAGAAACGGCCTCGGGGCTCTTCTGACGGTACAAACCAAGTGGCAGGACCGTGCAAGTTTGTGCTGAGCTGCAGAATTAATCCTAACGTTGCCACATTCATCACTGGGAGAAAACACTCAACTATGCAGCAGCCTGGCATCAGTTCCTCACAATTAGTGGATTTTCATTAGCCATCAATCTGTCTGCAGTCTGCTCTGGGCCTCCTGTTATCTTTGTATGGAGAGCCTGGAGCTTCTGGGTGGGTCCAGTTCTCAGACTGGTGAAGGGGTGCCAGGCCCCTGTTTGCCCTGATAACCCAGTATAGCACTGGGCTGACGTAGTGCCGTGCCCTCTTAATGGCACCGTGACACGGCAAAGTGGTGGCAGAAACGTTTTCACATTGGTTCCACTAGACTTCTGAAACTGTGGTTACACCTTAAATATCTTTGAGTAGTGACATTTTTGTATTCCTCTAATCCAAATTAAACCACATCAACCAGGAAAACCTTTGTCCTCAACAGAAACACAAACTGATCTGAGTAATCAGACATAATCAGTGACAATAGCTTGAAATAAGATGGTTTACTAGCTCAATGTTTAACCACAACTCTCTGCAGATGTCCTTCAATATGCTACAGTACAACCGTGCCATAATCACGGAAGGATTAAGAAAACCTTATACCACGTTCCCAGATACAAATGACACCCACACAAATGCAAAAGAATGCTGGTATTATAAAATAGCAGACACAGACAGTGATGCACAGACTTCTCACCACACCCAAAGGCAAACACAGACGTGACACGAATGCACACAAAGTGTCGTCTTACCGGGCAGTCTGTTCATGTTCACACCCTGAGCTGAGAGGCCGATGCCCATGTACCTGAGGAAGAGACAAGAGTTCATATAAAAGACTGGAGGGTGAGGAGTAGGTGAGCAGCCACTGAGCGTGCCTTGCCGATAATCATCACAAGACCTCGCCATCTTCCATATCTGACTTTACAGCTACACAATCAGTGCGTGAGGTTGTAATACTCAGTTAATGCAAAGAAAAACAAGTGGCATAGGTGGAAAAGATGCAAAACATAAGCATGTGAACATGCTAATAAACATTTTTATGTAATATTATCATTTTCTGGGATAATATGATGGATTTTTTTTTTCCTATCACCTATCTGGTGTCAGGAGGTTCAGATGGTTGAAATGGTGACAGGGGAACATGACTTGTGGCTGTTGAACTTTCAGACGAGGCCCTTTCGATGTAGGAATACAACTTGGCTTCTATCGCTTTGAAGATTAAAATTATTCTTTCATTTAATAGTGATTTAAAGTTTGGGGTCGCAGCAAAGAATCCAAAGGACTGATAACGTCACAACATGGCAGCAAACACATTGAATAGTTCAGTATGAATAGTTATAGTTGAGTAGCTAATATGTGATCTGCTACAAAAACAATCTGATCAGTGCCTCAAAGTCATTGATTGAAGCGAAGTCGAAGCGTCTGAATCGCCCCCTGGTGGCCGGCTGCAGTATAGGTCTCAAACCCTCCTCCGTGTTAGTGAAATTGTATATGGACCAAAACTTCAAAGTATATTTAAGCCTCAGTTTTGTACAACAGGAGGAAGCGGAGATGTGTCGTCCATCTTTATTTACAGCATATGGTCCAACTTTATAATGACTACAATAAATGGCTTTAGATTCATGTTAATTTAGTCAAAAATCCTGATGCAAAGCATAAATGTTCATCCAAGAAGGGATGAGCCAAATGCTTTAGAATGACAGACATAAAAAAATATATACGAATGTATGTTTATATTATTATAAGAAGCATAAAAAATAGTTGGTTCATTATGAAACTGTGGTAGGACAAACAAGTTAGTGGCTCATCAAATAACATTGGAAATCATCCCAATTCCATTGCAATCAATTTAACAGTAGAGATATTTTACTTTGGACCAAAGTGTTGGAGAAACTGTCCGGACTCTGCCCTAATTTGTGGAAAGCTGTGAAAGTAGCGAAAACGTTGAAGGGAAAATGGAAATGTATTTCTTTGTTTTGTGTCCTTACCCATCTCGGCCTTTACTGATGATTTTCACCTCGAAGTAGTAGACCCCGCAGGCGGCTGGGATGGGATGAGTGGCGCGTACAGACGCTGCATCTTTAGGAGTTTTGCCATGACCTGAAGTTGAGGGTGAAACATGAAAAGGCGTGAGCAGTGGGGTGTGGTTAATACAAATTCATACTGGATCTTTATCTTATCATGAAGGGATGGAAATGCTGACAATGAAGACAGGCTAACACTTTGCAGCAGCCAAAGAGGCCGATGACGACCAGTTTTGATTGGATTGTTTGCAGATTGTCAGCACAAGTGGCTGCAGAGCAGATTAAACCCCCGACAGTCCTGAAAGGATAAAGCCCGATCCAGAGACCGTTCCACTCCACGAGGGCTCAAGGTCAGAGTTTTCACCAAAAAGTGAATGTTGACCGTGTCCGTCAGTTATTTCCCGACAGTCAGCAGTAATTTCCAAGTTGTTATCAAGTTGGATCAGGAGAGAGGTGTGGCCGGTACTGTTTTCACCCCTGTCCATTTGTTCCACTGCGAACCTCAGTGGAAGGATGTGAAATTGGTGAAGGTAGAACTTACATTTTTTAGAGAAATTAAGAATTCTTGATTGTTTTTTTTCGACTTTAACATAGCGAGAAAGAACACTTTTCAAAATTTGTAATAATTCAAATTCGGAAAATAACTCATGGATTAAGATAAAAGGAAAAAAATCTGGCACGTGTGGGGAAGTGATTTCTATGAGTGTGTGGAATCTGGTGCAGCTTGATTGAATTTAACAGGGCTGTTGGGCCTTGGCAGAGGTTTGCACTCTAGTTTTTCTTTTTGATTACAAAAAAATTATCTTTATTTAATTCCCAGCTGAGAGGCTGGTTTAACAAAATTGTATCAGAATATGTTTCCTAAAACTGTTTTAATTTATTTCATGTGCTCCTTCTCACCAGACATCTGATTTCCAGGAGCAGGTTTGAATAATGATCAGGATGATATTGCTTTTCCAAAATCTGGATAATTAGCTGAAGTAGTGAGATGAGAATAAAACGTTTTACCTCCATTTTACATCTGTTGACAAAATGGTTGCTAGATGAATACATTAAACTGCAGAAGATACAGAAAATACAGTATCAATGATGGGGCCTGTATTTAAAATACTCAAATCAATAAGAGTTAAGTGAGTATTAAGAACCAAAATTGCTTGCTTGTCTATAGCGCATGTTAAAATGCACATCCTTGTAGTCATAGAGAAATCGGACGATTCCTAATTACCTGCAGGAATAAGATAAGGTACATTTTTGTTTTGCTTTATCTGACGTCGCCATAAAAAGGTTTTTTCCCCACATTCTGAGATAAATGTAAATTATAACAATCATGTTTTCAAATAATTGCAAGAAGCTGTGTTGTTTTTAAAACAAGTATCTTGAACGCTGCATTGGGGCAGCTGTTGAGGCTCTAATGACATTTTCATGAGTTTTCTCCATTAATCAGTGGCATCTATCTGTTGGTAGTTTGTCCTCCCGCTTGTTGAGGATTAAGAACAGAGGATATCGCACCTTGTTAAACCCTGTGAGGCAAATTATGATTTGTGTATATGGAATACACAAGTAACATTTGACTGAATTCATTACGATATCAAAAGCACAACATAATATATTGAAAAGTCTACTTGTCCAGCCACTACTTCGAAACCCAAGGTTTTTCAGGGTAACAACATAGCAGTCTTAATTAATTAACGAGCAGATGTCTGCGTGAAAGTTCCTGGAATTTGCCATGTTGGGTTGAAAACGGATTCAAACGATTGATCAAATCTCTAAGATAGATAATGAAATAATAATTGAAGCTCTTGTACTCTGCTCCAGCAAAGCAGTAAATTATTGATAACTGTGGATTAGGAGGGATTAAGCAGAGATGAAGGAGTTCAGCTCATTTGAAATCAGTGTGCCAACATGCCAGGACATTTGACATAGTGAAGCATATTTAATTACAACTTCAATTTTCTGCTCAACACTGCTGCACAACATTCGTCATGCTCCTTGTTGGATATTAGTTCTCAGCATCTGCACACCTGCTCCCAGACATCCAGGTGAATTTGTTGTACAAATACACACGAGCAGTACCGAGGTACAGCGCGTGTAGAGAGCAGAAGAACACACCCAGGAAGCAGAGGTGCACCTTTTTCTATTTTTTTTTTTTTTTTTTGACATTAGCCTTTTTTACAGGCCTGCACCAAACCCAGCTCGAAAGCTTTGCTAAGCAACTAGTCAGCCCTGAATGTCAGCGAGCAGAACCGGCACTACAGCCCCGAGCTCCAGCTTTAACGACCCGGTCACCAACCACCACTTCACCCAGAGCCCGTCAACTCGCCTGGGTGACCCGGGCTCATCGGGAGATTAGACACTGGGCTTTCCTGTCATTTCAAAATCACCCAGTTCTGCTACATTAGCCAACAGAGGCTACCTGGTCCGAGGCGACTTTCGGCTCACGGGATTATATTGTGTTGACTCATGTGGAGCCTGCTCAGCACCAGCTCGCACCTGGGCTGACAAGGACGCCGCTGGTGTTCGTGTTACACCGGAGGGAAGCTACCGAGCTAGCGGCACCGCGTCGTGCTGCGGACGCACCTCGCCAGCCGGTCGGGCGGCGACATGTCCTCTGCCTTGTTGTTGATCGAGCCGCTAGCCTAGCCCACTTTGTTTTTAGCCACAGCGGCAGGCTGCCTCCGATCCGCTAGCGGCCAGGCTAAGCTAACGTTAGCAGCGCTAGCCCCGGGTGGTACGGAGTGGCTGCGGGGAGCGCGTGTGTCCGGGACGAACCTTTGTAGTGCACGCGCAGGTTGTTCTGGGAGAGCCCGATGTAGCTGAACTTGTCCTTCGGGCTCCAGGAGCGAGGGAGCGGGGTCTCGGTTTCATTGACGGCGGGGTAGAGCCGTCGGAGTCGCTGGTTGAGCTCCTTTTCCTGCTCGTTCAGAGCCGCGTCTCCGTGGACGACCACCGACATGAGAAAGCCGCAGCCCGACGACTGTCCAGACATGGCTCCGACACGGGGGTTGATAAAGACGGCTTGTCAGCAACAAGCCAGAGCCACTTGTGTCAGTCAGTGTCAAGTTAGTTGAGGAGGAGGAGGAGGAGGAGAGGGGAGGAAGGAGGAGGAGGGAGGAGGAAGGGGGGGGGGTGTAGCAAAGCTAGCTAGCAGGCTAAGCTAACTGGCTTCGCTAGTCGTAGACAGGCAGCCAGAGCTAGTTAGCCGAGTAGCTAACCTGGCTAACGCGATGCGCTTGGCCAGCACGGGCAGGGCGATCGCCGACACGGCTCCGGCTAACGTCAGCTGGCACCGCGCGGAGACGGTCTGCGGCACCGGGGACGAGGGACGCGGTTCGGGGCAGAGACGCGTGTCGTCGCTGTGCGCAGGGAGAGAAGTGACGTTCGGACCAGCTGCTCCGCTAGCCTCGATCTTTTGTTTGTTGTCTGAGCGCTATCCGCGAATCTCATTGGCCGACAGCGACTCCACTCACTTCCTGTGGGAATGTGAAGTAAATACACAGAGTGAGCAGAGGACTCATCTTCATCATCATCTTCATCAGTATCATCATCTTCATCTACATTATCATCGTCATTATCTTCTTCACCATCATCATTATTATATTCACCATCATCATCAACATCTTCATCATCTTCTTCATCCTCATCATTATTATATTCATCATCATCATCATCATCGTCATCATCTTTATCAGTATCATCATCTTCATCTTCATCAACATATCATCGTCATTATCTTCTTCACCATCATCATCAACATCTTCATCATCTTCTTCATCCTCATCATTATTATATTCATCATCATCATCGTCATCATCTTCATCAGTATCATCATCTTCATCTTCATCTACATATCATCGTCATTTTCTTAATCATCATTATCTTCTTCACCATCATCATCAACATCTTCATCATCTTCCTCATCCCCATCATTATTATATTCATCATCATCATCATCATCGTCATCATCTTTATCAGTATCATCATCTTTTTCTTCATCCTCATCTCCTTCATCATCTTCTTCATCTTCATTATCTTCTTCATCGTCATTATCATCATCTTCATCAGTATCATCATCTTCATGATCTTCAACAGTATCATCATCTTCTTCATCTTCATCCTTATCTTCATCTTCTTCATCCTCATCATTATTATATTCATCCTCATCATCTTCTTCATCCTCATCATTATTATATTCATCATCATCATCTTCTTCATCTTCATCATTATTATATTCATCTTCATCATCATCGTCATCTTCTCTTAATCTTCATCTTCATCCTCATCATCATCAGTATCACTTTGATTGTGCCTGCTGAGGAGACAAAGGTCTTCTGGACTGCAGGGGGCGCTCCTGAAGACCTTCTGTGACTCTGTGGTCAGCCATCTTGTTTGGAGGGGTCCCCCCTGACAGTCCTGGGACGCCTCCTTACACACACATTCATTACTAAACTTCTGTAAAAGTTTGGGACTCACTGTGGAAACATGAAGACTTGAACATCGGTGTGATAAGAACAACCTAAAATGGCAGAACCCCCCCCCCCCACCCCCATTAACATTGAGAAGGTGGGATTTATGACCCATACTGGTGCCGGGTGTCTTTCATAACACACAGTGTAAACACGTGCTACTACCAAAACACAAAGACGCCTTCAAAATGTCACCTTCTGTTGTTTTTGCTTCCAGCAGCTCCGACCAGACGCTCGAGGAAGGATTCAGACGTGCAGTTTGTCTTTCACCGCCTCTGAACGTCCCTCACACCGACATGTGGGAGTTGCATCACCGAAAAGGAATCTGAAGTGATGTTGGGAAGCACTTGCTCAGATTCAGATGAAGAGTCCCCTGGAAAACAGACGGTCGAAGGCCTGGACTGTTTATCATCAGCAGGACGTGTGTTGTAGAAGCAGAGTGAGGACAGACTGTGCCGGGAACAGATCTCAGACCAAACGCTGCAGCAGCACGGAAAACAATAACTTAATGTCGCTTCAGTCCAGGATCCAAACCCCAATGGTAGACAGAGCATTCAATGAAGTACTCGAGGTACTTGTACTACTTTACTCAAGTATTTACATTTCTACCCTGCTAAATAATTTACTCTTTAATCCTCAGTTCTTAGTTTCATTTTTCAGATTTTAAATTAAAGGTCCAGTGTGTAAGATTCGGGTGAAAGGATCTATTGGCAGAAATTGAATATAAAATAATCTTAGTGATGTTTTCACGAGTGTGTTTCATCTACATTTTGTGAATCATTGTGTTCTTGACCCTAGAATGGGCCCTTTATACTTAAATACTTTATACTTAAATACTTTATATTTAAATACTTTATATTTACATCAGGAGCAGGTCCTCTCTACAGAGGCAGCCATGTTTTTTTACAGTAGCCCAAATGAGACAAACTAAACCTTTTGAGTTTTTATGACAACTGAAGCTTCCACAGGTTCTCTGTCATGTTTGGAGGGGGGTGAGGGGTGTTCAGCTGCAACATGACACTTCACCACTAGATGTCACTAACTCCTACACACTGAACCTTTAAAAAACGCATGACGAGCTTATAAAATACAACACATTGTTAAAAATTCAACCAGTCTCCAACTTGTTTGCGACACATGTCTGTGAGGACGATTTCCTCTCTAGATTTCGCACATGGTTAAATTCAAACAACTGTTTTCAAGGCTCAAAGTGAATACATAATAATCTAAGATAAATGTATGTTTTTCATGCTTACACTATGCATATTGCTACATTATTTTTGCTTACAAATTATTAACTAATGCTTCAGGGGCCCACAGCTCCTTTTGGACCTGTGTCCCACAGACCGTGATTCTGTTCCTGGTTTCATTTGACTTTCAAATTCCTCGTCCAGACACTCCTGCAGCTTCTCTATCACCCTCTGACTCAACAGCCTGAGCTGATTTGAATGAAGACACTGATATAAACTCTTTGAGGGAAGGTGGCAGGCCAATGAAGAGCTATTACAGCGCCCCCTGGTGGTTTCAGGCTCATCAGGAAGCTCTCTCATTAATCACACGATTCACTTACATCTCTGAACATTACGGACCAGTTGACTGACACCTAAGCAAGGAACACTCACCTATAACAAATTACACTTATATTTTTATTTACCCAGTTTAATTCAGGATCACACAAATGTACATATACATATTTATATTTATAATTCTTTCAACTGATTCTGTCTTTTTGGTGCATTTTTTGCAGGATCATCCTGCTGCTGATTTCAAGAACTCTCAGGACTCTGCAATAGCTGAGTTCACATTTGATGCATTTATGGCCGTGACACAATCTGAAAAGGACGAGAACCACTGTTAGATAACAAATTAGATCCACTGGTGTCGGAGGCAGTTATTACTAACAAAATCTGCCAGGTTTCTCACTGCAGCAGTATTCTGCATAATATTTAGCAGATGCCTCCAGAATCTGCTAAATCTGTGAACTCCACTGGGTAATTAGTCTGTCAAGTTAAACAAATGCACAAATTAACATATATAATAATGAAAAGCCCACAACTGTGAGCTTCCTCTGTGATGTACATGATTGTGTTGCTTTCTTCTCCCATAAAAAAGGATGATTTTCCTGCCAATGAAGTCAACGCTCACATGGCCAGTTACACAGTAACATCCCCATTAGTGAATTCCTGACATCTATTGTGAAGCATATTCAAAGCAAACCATTGCCCATTCATCTGCTCCCATTATGGTGGCATGCAGTCCCAGAATTCATGGCAGATACACTGGCAGAATCCATAGACCATGATCGTGACGAGGCTGGCAGGAACCAGGCTCACCAGCAGCACGCCGAGCGTTGTCCTCTGCATGATGAGCAGGTACACCCCCATGGGCAGCGAGCTGAAGTACAGCAGCCCCAGCACCCACACCAGTGCCCTGGCAGATGTCTGGCACAGGAGAGCTGCACAGTTCCACACCGTCCACCTCTGCGTGATGGACGCCATGGAGTCCAGACTGGACGAGCGGTAGCCCCGGCTTGATGTGTGTGATCCATGTGGCTGATGGTGGAGATCCTGGTTTGAGGCAGGGGCTGGCGGAGGTTCCATTATGGTGATGACGACAAAGTTGGGGGAGCTCCGGATGGAGGAGTAAGTAGTGGCGGAAGAGGCGGAGGAGGAAGGGGAAGGGGACATCACTGGTGCGTTGTTGCCCATCAGCGAGTTTAAGCGCCTTGGGCTGAGGAGCAGCTCCGTGGTCGACTCCTGGTGGAAGTGGAGGTTCCTCTGATTCCTGCTTTGGAGAGTAAGTGCTGCCAACAGGTTGCAGTCATCTGGCAAACTGCTCACGGCCTCCCCGGGAAGTCTGGTGATGTATCGGCAGAATGGGCACACTACAACGTTGGGGGGCGACTCACCCAGATCCAGGATCTTAGCGAGGCATTTAGCGCACAGGCGGTGGCAGCACTCGAGCACCTTTGGCCTGCGACTCCTGAGATTGTACGCCCAATAGCAGATCTTACACTCCAGCTCCTCCGGGCTCAGTATGTCCATGTGGCCACAGCCACCACCACCACCGTCCTCGGTGCTTTGCAGCTCAATCATCATCCTGCCACCAAGCTTTCTCCTGCCTCGAGATCAGCAAAGAGGTCCAACCAAGAGCTCGCGGGCAGGCTCAGCACCGACGGACATGGAAAGTTTCCCATAGATGGAGACAGTGATGAGGATCCACTCCACTGAGGCTGTGGGGTTCATTGTGGCTGTCCAACAGGCTCCTGTAGTGTGTGTGTGTGTGTGTGAGAGAGAGAGAGAGAGAGAGAGAGAGAGAGAGAGAGAGAGAGAGAGAGAGAGAGAGAGAGAGAGAGAGAGAGAGAGAAAGAGAGAGAGAGAGAGAGAGAGATTGATTTGTGAGTTAATGTGGACAGCACCTCACAAGCGGGTTCGGGCCTCTGGGGTTTGCCTGCCTCCGAGCAGTTGGGGTAACTGGGCTTCGTTTGGGGCAAAACGCCTTTCATGGGCCGCACGAGAAAAAAGAGAGAAAGTGAGAGAGACGGAAAGAAAGACACAGAGAGACGGGGGGGGGGGGGTGAGAAAGGGAGAGAGATAACTGTTAACACAGCATTAGAAGAGAACAAACAGAGGCGAAGGGACAACAAAGCAGAGCCTGTGCAAACCAGAGCTGGAATTTTCTAGCTTAATCTTTTGTTGCTCAGTGAAATTCGGTCCAATTAGTGGCTCACACACACACACACACACACACACACACACACACACACACTCACACACACAAGGTCTTATTGCTCTTTTAAAAATATACAGTAAATACAAGAGTCAATAGTTTTATAATGATAATACATATATTAAACATTAATATGTATGATATCAAACATACCGATGAACCACTAGAGAAACACAGCATCAAAGTGTTTATTCACACTAAGTCTTGTACTATACACGGCCATTTTTCTCAAAGATTTATATTCAAGTGTTCATGTTTCTGATCAGTTTGGTTTTAATCAGTTATTTGATCATTCAAAAATGGATTGAAAAGTCATGATTGACAGCTGTGACTGACTCGTGATTGGTCAAGCATGTGTACAGGCGGGACCTCGATTGCAACTGCACAGACTCCAAATGCACAAGATGGCGGCGTTCACATCGGAGATGCTTTACCTTCATGTCTGGATGGTGGGTGGTCGTCCACCTTTATTTACAATCTGTGGTTTGCGTGCATTGTAAAGAAGATTGAGTTGTCATAAACGTAAGATTCAAGTTTCAACGGAAAGCGCCGACTCTCAAACACCAAAGTTAATTCATGTTTTGTTGAACTTGTGCCTGCACTGCAACAATGCTGGCAACATCACACTGGGTGTGCTGATAAATATCATCAACGTATTAATGACGTTGTGTTGCATTTGTCAGTTCTGTTTAGAGCTGCAGCAAGTGACGTTTGGCCATTAGGGGGCAGAGGCCTAGCCCTGACTTACCCATCTACCCACCAGGAAACAGGACAACAACAGTCCCCTCAGATTTGTGTCTATTTGACAAACGGGAGTCTCACTTTAAACAGCAAGTCATTCGATGTGATTTTTAGAACATATCAGTCCAATGTAAGTATGTACCATGCAGTCATAACAGCATGACACAAACAAATGACGTCACTTTAAATGTACAATACACACACACACACACACACACACACACACACACACACTGACGTCACTGAACCACAACAAAACGTCTGGAGCTGCATCAAGTCAGAAAAATCTGGACTGAATGAAACAGGAAGCCTGGAGACTTTTCACAGTAAAGGCATAAAAGGAAAAAGATTATTATAATCGGTAAAATGAAATTAAATAAGAATTCCCAGATGCCCTCAGTCACACACACACACACACATACACACACACACACACACACACACAGTTAGTCTGTTATTTGCCACTGGAAGTAAGTGTCAATGCCATTATCATAATAACACCATTGTAATTATTGTGTCTCCTGCACACGGTGCATGTCCATCCCCAAATCCAGATTGAAAACTAGAGGTGACCA